>NC_080737.1:20117023-20157023 GCF_019097595.1 Hemibagrus wyckioides | reverse complement strand
TTAACTCATAGATTAGCCTAATTAACTCATAGATTAGCCTCACTAACTCAGGTTAGCCTCACTAACTCATAGATTAGCCTAATTAACTCATAGATTAGCCTAATTAACTCATAGATTAGCCTCACTAACTCAGGTTAGCCTCACTAACTCATAGATTAGCCTAATTAACTCATAGATTAGCCTCACTAACTCATAGATTAGCCTAATTAACTCATAGATTAGCCTAATTAACTCATAGATTAGCCTCACTAACTCAGGTTAGCCTCACTAACTCATAGCTAACCTTACATCAAAACTGCGTCTCTGAATCTTGTCTATGTGATCCTTTACTAGCTTTACTTTATTTATTTTTTAACACATTAGCTACAGCAACTGTGCGGTGCTCATGACCTTCTCCTCAGTTTCATACTTCACGTCACATAACTAGCAAGGTGAGGCTGTCAAAGAATATGTATAATGATATTTTAACAACATGCTAACATTTTCTCACGTGTTCTAGCTAAGTGTGGAGTAGATCAATAAAAGAAGTTTATATCACCTAGCAAAGGCTGACTAGCAATAATCCACCTGGCTTAATTTAGCAACCTGAAGCCCACAAGTTGCTACACAACGTCTGTGGAAATTAAAACCACACAGGAGCATCTGCTTTCACTGCACTGCCTGTCACACACACACACACACACACACACTTTATTACGAAAAGACTCAGAACTACTAACAGTACAACCCACGCTAATTGATCTCCGCTAGCTAGGCCCATTAGCATCTTTGTTTATGTTTTGAAAGAATGGTTTTGTCAAAACAATGGAGACAGATGAACATGTTTAGCATCACTTTGTCCCCTAATTTACCTTACATGCCAATTGCTAATTAGCCATTTAGCTAGTGTATGTGGGTTTATGCTTTTATTTTGTAATGCTAGCTGTTTGTAGCAAAGAAATGACCATTTTGTGCTGGTAACTTAGCCATGTTAGCATCTTTATTAAGTACTGTTTCTTTTGTGTTTACCTTTTTGAACATTTAAGGTAATTTTTGAACAGAAATATAGCTTTTACTTATGCTAACTCTGAGAGAAACCTACACACTGCCTTTAGCTAACAAACACACACACACCTCATTACTTTGCTATGCTGAGCAGGCTCATGGTGCACATTAGCGTGTTCATGCTAAAGCAGAACAAATGAAAGCGAGAGAAACAGATTGAGAGAGATAACGAAGAGGAACGGAACGAAAGATAAGAAAGTAGGACGGACGAACGCAGAGAAACAGAATATGAAAGGACGGAGAGACGAGGAGATGGATGTAAGAACATCTGCTCCCACGTCACATTAATGCAGACTCACTCCTCTTTTCATCCCTCCATCCCCCCATCCTTATAGACCTGTAGCACACACACACACACTCTTCAGGGGGCCTGTGTTCATTTTCTCACATACAGACTGCTGTGCTATTGTGTGTCTAAACACACACACACACACGACTCTGTTTCCTAGAAGAGGCATGGTGTGTGTGTGTGTGTGTTTGTGTGTGTGTTTGAGTGATATGTGGCATAGCCATACACTCACACACACACTCACACACATAAAAATAAATATCTTTATAACTCACAGTAATAAAGTGTGTGTGTAATAACATGTATATAAGAGTACACAGCACATGTTAGTACAATATATACATGCAATGTCCACTTTATTAGGAACACCTGTACTGTTCATTGATGCAGTTATCCAGTCAGCCAATCAGGTGAGAGCAGCACTGTGTATAATCTCCTACAGCTACGGGTCCAGAGCTTCGGTCAGTGTTCACATCAAACAGTACCTGATGAGATGGTTTGAGTATTTTAGAAACTCCTGATCTCCTGCTGGGGTTTTCACACAACAGTCTCTAGACTTTATACAGAATGGTGTTTTAAACCAAACACCCAGCTAAGGAGAGAGGTCAGAGGAGGGTGGTCAAGCTGGCAGGACAGTTACAGTAACTTATATAATCACTCTGTGCAGCTGTGCTGAGGAGAAAAGCATCTCAGAGCACATCAAACCTTGAGCTGGAACAGCAGAAGACCACATGATGTTCCTCTCCTCAGCCAGAAGGAACCTGAGGCTACAGTGGACACACACTCACCCACACTGGGCTGATCGGAAAAAGAACAGATAAAGTGTCCAGTCTTTAGCCCTGTCACAGAGATCTCAGAGAATTCACTCCATTTTGATGTTTAATATGGGAATGTTAGCTGAGGCTCTGTATGATTTTATACACTGAGTTGCTGACGCATGATTGGCTGATGAGATAACTGCATGAATGCGCATGTGCACAGGTGTTCCTAATAAAGTGGCCACATATGTTCATAGTATTACACTTATGAACCAGACTACAGTATGTAACATACAGCCAGGTGAGTAGAGGAAAAGAAAATCTGATGTTATTTTGATAATGACTCCGCCCCCATCCACAGGGCTCAAGGGTGTTGACTCCGCCCCCATCCACAGGACACGAGAGTTCAATGGATGATGAAAATGACGTAAATCACATGCTATGGCCTTCACAGTCAGAACATCTCAACCTTACTGTGTGTGTGTGTGTGTGTGTGTGTTGTATTTATATGTGGAGTATACTGCAGTGAACCATTAAAGATTTTCTCTCATCATGTAAAGCATAGTACCTTTAAATGGAAAAATAGCAATAGCAGACAGCCTAGAGACTGTGTGTGTGTGTGTGTGTGTGTGTGTGTGTGTGTGTGCGCTGTCCGGTGCTTGCGCTAACTTGACACAGGGAAAAAAATCAATCATCAAAATGGAGTCGGGTCGGTGAAAGGCCCAAACGCAGGAGCACCGGGTTAACAAAGAGCTCCATCTCTCCTCCGTTAGCATCCTTTCATCCGTGTGTGTGTGTGTATCCACCCATCCCTCTATCCATCTGACCATCCATCTATTTATCCTTTTCTTCATACATATAACCAGGAGAGAACATCCTGGTCAAACACACACACACACACACACACACACCTCAACGTTCCCTAAAATAGCAGTGCCTCTTTTTGTGTAGGCGCTGCAGCTGCTTCCATTCTATGACGGCTAACGCTAACACACACACACACACACACACACACACACACTGTTTCTCCCCCACCAACAGAGGGCCTTTATGTAGCTGGATGAGGCAGCAGCAGTGGTACTGAGAGAAAGATAACACACGGCTCTGTCTTCCCCTGTGACTAACACACACACACACACACACACACACACACACACACACACAAGCCGATGCATCAACACAGCTGCCCCTTCCATCCAAACCCCTTCTTCTTTTCTTCTCTTCAGCAACGCCAAAAACTGAGACAAATAAAAGGTATAAATATAAAGCAACCCCCTCTTCCTCCTCTTACCTCCTCCTTTTTTCTATCTCTCTCTTTATCTCTCTCTGTCTATCTCTCCCCCTGTCTGTCTCTCCATCTCTCCCTCCCTCTCTTTCTTCATCCACATCCAACAGAAGGAAAAAAAACAGCAGCTTCTTACCCGAAACATGTCCTCACGTTCTCAGCCTGAGTGTGTGTGTGCCTGTGCGTGTGTCGTGCGCTCATCCTCGGCCCGGTGCGCACCGTGTGTGTGTGTGTGTGTGTGTATTCCTATGACACACAGCTCAGCTCCATTCTCTCATCAGACCGGTTCTTGACCTCTTAAAGCTGCACTGGCTCTCTCCTGCTCCACTGGCTGCTTGCTGTTCCCTAGCTCATGATGTCACAGGCTCCTTGCGCTCTTACTGGCCGAGAGGACGCATACTAATGAGAGCAGCTGCTGGAGGGGAGGGGCAGTGAGGGAGGAGGCCTGCTGGAGTTGATCTGCTGGTTTACACACAAGGAAGGAAAGAAGGAAGGAAGGAAGGAAGGAAGGAAAGAAAGAAAGAAAGAAAGAAAGAAAGAAAGAAAGAAAGAAAGAAAGAAAGAAAGAAAGAAAGAAAGAAAGAAAGGAATGAATGAATGAAAGAAAGAAAGAAAGAAAGAAAGAAAGAAATGAAGAAATGAAGGAAGGAGAAAAGAAAGAAAAAAGAAAGAAAGATAGGAATGAATTAATGAAGGAAGGAAGAAAGAAAGAAAGAAAGAAATGAAGGAAGGAGAAAAGAAAGAAAGAAAGAAAGAAAGAAAGAAAGAAATGAAGGAAGGAGAAAAGAAAGAAAAAAAGAAAGAAAGAAAGAAAGAAAGAAAGAAAGAAAGAAAGAAAGAAAGAAAGAAAGAAAGAAAGAACTGTGGTATGGAGTCATCAGTATTTTTCCAGAGGTTTCCAGTAAAAGTCAAATTAAAATTGAATCTGAAATGAAATGTAGTGTAAATAAAAAAGTGTAAATAGGGGTTTTGGTGAAACGTTCTCATCCCTCGTTACTGTTGTAGAAATCTGATAATTTTGTATGGATCAGAAAAGAGCACAGCAATGCATTGTGGGTAAACAGTGAAGACTCTGAAGTCAGGAAAGCTTCAGAATCACTTCATCTCCAATAAACCGAGAATTTCACCTGCTTCTAACTCTCTAACATCTAACACACAGGAAACAGGAAGAGGAATTGAATTCTTCTTCCTGTTGTCTGATCAGGCTTTCAGTCCATCCGGAGTCTCCGAATTTCACTGCAGGCGGCGACGTGAAGCCGAAACGCTGCTGCTGTTGGCCCTAATTTGCCTATGATGTCATCCTTTTCCCTCTCGCTCACCTGTGATTGGCTGCTGGCTGCAGCATCTGCCGTGATGTCGAGGCGAGAGGAAGGAAGAGGACGAGGAAGGAGCCGAACCGAACCCGAGGGACGACACTAGGAGGGAAAGAAAGAAGAATAAAATGAAAGGAAACAGACTTCCTGTTCATGAGTTCGATGCGTTTCCTGTTTCCCGGCTGCAGTGTGTGTACTGAGGTTACAGTGATGCTCTTACTCAAATATTCATCTTTATCTTCTGATCATTTACCAAATGCTAATGATGGATGTAAAGCATCACCTGCAGTGAAGATTCACGTCACACACACACACACACACACACACACTCTATTTATTCATCTCTTTAATTTCCTCTTCTCACTCTCAGCTCTCTCACCTGCAATATCCAGCATGAACCAAACATTGAAAAATGTTATTTTTTAAGTATAAATAAGATTGAAATAAGACAAGTATTCCTGTAAAATAACTATAAATACTATCAATATATATATATATATATATATATATATACTATAAATACTATTTTAATTATAAAACGTTCACAGAATAAACTTCATTACTAAAAAAACACAAGTTAATTAACGTTATAAACAATGCAGCACTAAAATACTGACACAATGTAAAAAGAATGAAATTCTATAAATTCTATAAAACTATTAATTTTTCACACTGAGGAATGATCAGAAGATCAGAAAAACAGATGCAGATGTCCTGTACTGATCAATTAAATCGATTTTAAATAAACACCTTAATAACAATGTAATTACAGATTATTATTATTATTTACAGTAAAATATGAGCACAGTGTGTAATGTTTCACCCAATATTAATATTAAGACCTTATTATAAATGCTTTATAACTCTGTTATTACATGTGTATGTGAGTGTGTGTGTGTGTGTGTGTGTTTGTGGGTGGGTGTGTGTGTGTGGGTGGGTGTGGGTGGGTGTGTGTGTGTTTCAGCTGAAATGTTGTGAGTGTTCTTACAGTAACGAAAGAAAAGTTTAAAAATGAAATGACCAGTGAACAGGAAGTGGAGTTTCATTATCTCTGATTACACTGAGCCCCTGAGACAGAGCCCTATTGTGTGTGTGTGTGTGTGTGGTTTATATATAACAGAGGTATTACACACACATCTCATAATCTGGTATTACAGAGCAGCTTCTCTGGAAGTTTCTCTGAAATGTTTTCACACACACACACACACACACACACATACACACATATACACACACACACACACCTCTCCAAATACAGATTATGCTGTATTTAAATCACTTCTTTATTTCAATCCTACACTAATTTGATGAACTTTGATGAAGCGATTCCCTAAACATTTCCACGTATTAAGACAAGAATAAGACTGTTCAGTGGTTTAAAAAAAGTAATTGCGCCCTGAGAAAGGAGGTGGTGTGTGTGTGTGTGTGTGTGTGTTAGCTAGACGTTGCAGTAGCTAAGTTGCATTAGTAGCACACTGTAGTGAGGAGGCGCACATTCACCAATTAGTCACCATTTTGTTTTTTTCAGCTCCTTTTATGGTGTTGTGGGTGGGGCTCAACGTAAATGTGCAGTCAGAATCACGCGCAGCGTATGTAAAGTCTTGATTAAACACTGCAGAGTCAAATACGTGTGTTCTGTAGTGGCAGGTGTGTGTGTGTGTGTGTGTGTGTGGACAGATGGGACACCACTGGCCTTTATGGTAATGGATGATCCTGACTCAAATGTGAGCCACCTAAGAGACACACACACACACAGCTAACTTCACCATGAATAAATGATTAAAAGGGAAGTGTTGAGAAATTAATCGAAACCTAATAAGTGACATACCTTTTAGATAGATAGATAGATAGATAGATAGATAGATAGATAGATAGATAGATAGATAGACAGACAGATAGATAGATAGATAGATAGATAGATAGATAGATAGATAGATAGATAGATAGATAGACAGACAGATAGATAGACAGATAGACAGATAGATAGATAGACAGATAGATAGATAGACAGATAGACAGACAGATAGATAGACAGATAGATGGACAGACAGACAGATAGATAGATAGATAGATAGATAGATAGATAGATAGATAGATAGATAGATAGATAGATAGATAGATAGACAGATAGATAGATAGACAGATAAATAGATAGACAGATAGACAGACAGATAGATAGACAGATAGATGGACAGACAGACAGATAGATAGATAGATAGATAGATAGATAGATAGATAGATAGATAGATAGATAGATAGATAGAATGCAATTTCTAGAGATGTCATACGATTAGACAGTCTAATCAACATACGTCACTGGTTGTGTGCCAACTCTTGAGAAACTGATGATCATATATGTGTATTTGTGTGTGCATGTGTGTGTGCATGTGTGTGTGTGTGTGCTCCTATTATAACACATTATGCACAAAAATGGATAGATTCAGTCCAATCAAAATCAAGCTGTAAATTAGTGTGAATTCACTGGAATGTGTGAGACTGATGTACTCTGGAGTGTGTATACACACACACACACACATATAGGTATTTTAAATTGACGTGTTTGATTATAAATTTTCAAGAGGTGTTTGTCTCTCTCCTCCTGTTTCCGCTCTTCTTCCTTCTTTTCCTTTTCCTCAGTCTCTCTCTCTCTCTCTCTCTCTCTCTCTGTGCTTTTCTAATATGGCTGCCAGGTGGGTGGGAGCAGCAGCGGAGGTTGTTGCCATGACAACCATCCCTGACTCATTACAGTACTGCAGCGTTCGGGGGTTGGGGGAGCGAGGGCGGGGTTCGAATGGGAGGATTAAAAAAAAAAGAAGTGTGTGATGGAGAAATGTGTTATAGAGAGAGAGGGAGAGACGGAGGAAGGGATGCAAGAGGGGGGGAGGGGTGTTTGTCCTTGGCATCTGTCCACACACTGGAATCTGTGTGTGTGTGTGTAGTGTCTCTGATTGAAAATAAACGTGTACAGAAGGTCCAATTTATTATTATATGTGTGTGTGTGTGTGTCCTCATTTTAAATGTCACCATGTTGTGTGATGAGCCTTTTCAAAAAGCTTGGTGACGGCTTGCATCACACACACACACACACACATTAAAGGTGCAGTAAGCAACATTTCCCCTGAGTATATCTCTCCCTATTGGCTGTTTCTGGTCACATGATGATAGAACAGGAAGTGTTTTAGTTTAAGCCTATGTTCTGACAGGTTACCGGATGAGAACATGGAACTGTTTCAGGATTCTAAGGAAGGATCTGAGTCTGTTCTTCCCTGTAGAACTATTAATTCTGCAGTGAACCCTTAAAGAATTCTTTCTATTAGGAAACCACACTGTTTTTGGGTTCTACATAAAAACTTTCAAATTTCTCCCATGGAAACAAGCAGGAGAACCTTTAAGAACCTTACAGTGTCTATGGACTTAAAAACGGCTCAAAGAACAAGATCAGGCGGGTCACACAGGGTGGGAGAGAATCACTGAGAGATCAAACACATAAACCAAGGTGTGTGTGTGTGTATACAGTGGTGTGTACTCCCTCCATGTTTTATCCATGAGCTTCTCTTTATTCCAGGGGTTTGGGGGACGGGAAGGATGGAGACGAACTTTAGAGATATAAAGAGACCACAAGGGAGGAGGGTATAGATATAGTGTGTGTGTGTGTGTGTGTTTTACATGATCAAGGTCCCAGAGGAAAAGATGAGCCTAGAATCAGTCAGGTATTTTGCATCAAACAGGAATGACATCATCAGGAAGTTTGAAAACACACACACACACACATACACATACATGTGGGGGAGGGACTGTAACAGTGCAGTAAAGATACAGGAAGTGACATGTCAGCTAAAAATCCTGATGATTTAGATCACACCACTGTGGTGTCTGCGCTGGTGTTTTAGTGTACTATTGAGTGAACACTGGAGTGAGCACTATGGAGTGAACACTATGTGGTGTTTTGGGACACGCCCACAGTGGGCAGTGATGGGCGGTGTTCAAACTGCCGTGTGTACACAGGTGTTTCATGTCATCTGGCGTGTGCCAGTGCATCATGGGAATGTTTATTTCTACTGTGTAAAGTTGAACAAACATCTGACAGGAAGAAGATTACTTCAGAATTTACATGGATGTTTACTTTGGGAACATTAATAATCTAATCTATACATTCCAATTCAGAATGAAACGAATTTTTATAATAAAATCACTTTTCATGAATTCATTAAATAAATGATTCCCATTTTAAGCTTTAAGCACTTTGAATACAGCGATGTGAATGGAGAGGGATGAGCTCTCACCTGATTGGCTGGTAAGCTGTCAATCATCATGTACAGATTGCAGCAGCACCTGGAAATATTTAGAGAAATTAATAAACTCATACTCAATTTATTTATTTATTTATTTATTTCAGTTGTACTTCTATATAATTTTAGACTAAACTGAATCAGAGTTGTTAATTTTCTGCTTAAGTATCACTCTATATTTAATATCCAGAGACTGAAAAACCTGTCCACACTTACAGCTCTCATCTGACTGGCTGATACAGCTATCAGTCATCTAGACCAGTCCTGCTGTGTGTGTGAAACATCAAAGGAACCGACAAACTGGATTAAAAACAAAAACACACACCAAAACTCTTCTGTGCTATTGTTGTAAACAGAAAACACGCACACACACACACACACACACACACAGAAAAAAACACATACATGCACAGACACACAGAAAAAAACACATACATGCACAGACACACACAGACACACACACAGAAAAAAACACACACAGACACACACAGAAAAAAACACACACACAGAAAAAAACACACACACACAGACAAACACACACAGAAAAAAACACACACAGAAAAAAACACACACACAGAAAAAAACACACACACACGCACACACACAGACAAACACACACAGACAAAACCACACACATGCACAGACACACACGCACACACACACACAGAAAAAAACACACACATGCACACACACACACACAGAAAAAAACACACACATGCACACACATAGACACACACATACACACATGCACACACACACACAGAAAAAAAACACACAGACACACACACATGCACACACACACACACACACACACAGAAAAAAACACACATATGCACAGGCCCACACAGACACACACACACAGAAACAAAACACACAGACACACACACACAGAAAAAAACACACACATGCACAGACACACACACACATGCACACACACAGACACAGAAAAAAAACACAGACACACACAGAAAAAAACACACACATACACAGACACACACACAGAAAAAAACACACACATGCACACACACACAGACACACACACATGCACAGACACACACACACACGCACACACACAGCTGCTTTGATCTCCAACCCGGTAACTCACTCGATCACTCAGAGCCAATCAAAGCGGTCAAAGATTATTAGCCGTTATCATCATAATGAGACAAGACACTGACACACAGCGATACATAACCATCCTGATCCCAACAAGTTCTTTATAAAGTATTGTTTTACTCACTGATCAATTCATCTATAGATACATTTATTTCTTTTTATTTACTTACTGCTAAAACCTCTGTGTCTCTTCAATTTACCCAGAATTCCCTCTTAGGGCTGTCAATCAGCCTGGAGGTCATTTCAAATTCACACAAAGAACCAATCAGCACACAGACCTCACTCAGTCCACCAATCACAGCAGAGCTCAGGACCAGGCAGGCCCCGCCCCCTGACAGCTGGGCCTATTGTAAAGTGGGCCATGGTTGAATAACTAATCGCTCATACACACACTCACACACACTCACACACACACATACACACACACACACACCTATGGTCTATATAAAAGTGTGTCTGAGTGTGCTAACACACACACACACACATTATGTTCACTGCTGCACCTGCATAATAACTACCCCTCCAAACTGCCACTAACCCTCCCACCCCCTGTCCCCCCGCGCAAGGTCTGTGCATAAATAAACACACCCTTGTCTGGCCGGGGAACAGAAAGAGCCGTGTGGAGAAAGAAAAGTTTATTCAGATGTTTCACCCTCACTCTACAAAGAACATTGTGCTGCTGCTGACCACACCCTACACACACACACACACACACACACACATACATACAGCGCCATGGCAGAAAGGAACAGAAGATTGTGTTTAATAAGACAGAGAGAGCTCTGGTTCCTGGTTCCTCTGTTTGCTGGAACACTTTTCAGTTCCTGGTTCTCCAGGTTCCCACACACTTCTCCATTTATCATTTCATGCTCCTCATGTTTCCTGATCACTGCCTGCTACCTGTGTGTGTGTGTGTGTGTGTGTGTGGTTCTGTTTCCTAATCAGACTTCCTTATTCTGGAGTTTTACCTCAGAGTTCCTGCACAGAGTTCCTGCACAGAGTTCCTGCTCAGAGTTCCTGCTCAGAGTTCCTGCACAGAGTTCCTGCACAGAGTTCCTGACCTGCACTTTGCCTTGTTTCTGTTTCTCTGTGGTGAATAGTTCAGATGTTTCAGTCTGATCTTCATCTCAGGTTTCAGGGTTTTTCTGGTTTCTTCCTGATGATAAAAGTCTCTTCATGTTGTTCTTGTTCTTGAGAAAAAAATAAACACCTGACTGTTACACAATAAAACATGATAGAGAGAAAAAACCCTGTCTCACACTCCACCTGTCTGTCTCACACTCCATCTGTCTGTCTCACACTCCACCTGTCTGTCTCACACTCCACCTGTCTGTCTCACACTCCATCTGTCTGTCTCACACTCCATCTGTCTGTCTCACACTCCACCTGTCTGTCTCACACTCCACCTGTCTGTCTCACACTCCATCTGTCTGTCTCACACTCCACCTGTCTGTCTCACACTCCACCTGTCTGTCTCACACTCCATCTGTCTGTCTCACACTCCATCTGTCTGTCTCACACTCCACCTGTCTGTCTCACACTCCACCTGTCTGTCTCACACTCCATCTGTCTGTCTCACACTCCATCTGTCTGTCTCACACTCCACCTGTCTGTCTCACACTCCACCTGTCTGTCTCACACTCCATCTGTCTGTCTCACACTCCACCTGTCTGTCTCACACTCCATCTGTCTGTCTCACACTCCACCTGTCTGTCTCACACTCCACCTGTCTGTCTCACACTCCATCTGTCTGTCTCACACTCCACCTGTCTGTCTCACACTCCATCTGTCTGTCTCACACTCCATCTGTCTGTCTCACACTCCACCTGTCTGTCTCACACTCCACCTGTCTGTCTCACACTCCATCTGTCTGTCTCACACTCCACCTGTCTGTCTCACACTCCATCTGTCTGTCTCACACTCCACCTGTCTGTCTCACACTCCACCTGTCTGTCTCACACTCCATCTGTCTGTCTCACACTCCACCTGTCTGTCTCACACTCCATCTGTCTGTCTCACACTCCACCTGTCTGTCTCACACTCCATCTGTCTGTCTCACACTCCACCTGTCTGTCTCACACTCCATCTGTCTGTCTCACACTCCACCTGTCTGTCTCACACTCCATCTGTCTGTCTCACACTCCATCTGTCTGTCTCACACTCCATCTGTCTGTCTCACACTCCACCTGTCTGTCTCACACTCCATCTGTCTGTCTCACACTCCATCTGTCTGTCTCACACTCCACCTGTCTGTCTCACACTCCATCTGTCTGTCTCACACTCCACCTGTCTGTCTCACACTCCACCTGTCTGTCTCACACTCCACCTGTCTGTCTCACACTCCATCTGTCTGTCTCACACTCCACCTGTCTGTCTCACACTCCATCTGTCTGTCTCACACTCCACCTGTCTGTCTCACACTCCACCTGTCTGTCTCACACTCCATCTGTCTGTCTCACACTCCACCTGTCTGTCTCACACTCCATCTGTCTGTCTCACACTCCACCTGTCTGTCTCACACTCCACCTGTCTGTCTCACACTCCACCTGTCTGTCTCACACTCCATCTGTCTGTCTCACACTCCATCTGTCTGTCTCACACTCCACCTGTCTGTCTCACACTCCATCTGTCTGTCTCACACTCCATCTGTCTGTCTCACACTCCACCTGTCTGTCTCACACTCCATCTGTCTGTCTCACACTCCACCTGTCTGTCTCACACTCCACCTGTCTGTCTCACACTCCATCTGTCTGTCTCACACTCCATCTGTCTGTCTCACACTCCACCTGTCTGTCTCACTCTCTATCTGTCCCACTCTCCATCTGTCTGTCTCACTCTCTATCTGTCTGTCTCACTCTCTATCTGTCCCACTCTCCATCTGTCTGTCTCACTCTCCATCTGTCCCACTCTCCATCTGTCTGTCTCACTCTCTATCTGTCTGTCTCACTCTCTATCTGTCTCACACTCCACCTGTCTGTCTCACTCTCTATCTGTCCCACTCTCCATCTGTCTGTCTCACTCTCCATCTGTCTGTCTCACTCTCTATCTGTCTGTCTCACTCTCTATCTGTCCCACTCTCCATCTGTCTGTCTCACTCTCCATCTGTCCCACTCTCCATCTGTCTGTCTCACTCTCTATCTGTCTGTCTCACTCTCTATCTGTCTCACACTCCACCTGTCTGTCTCACTCTCTATCTGTCCCACTCTCCATCTGTCTGTCTCACTCTCCATCTGTCTGTCTCACTCTCCATCTGTCTGTCTCACTCTCTATCTGTCTGTCTCACTCTCTATCTGTCTGTCTCACTCTCCATCTGTCTGTCTCACTCTCTATCTGTCCCACTCTCCATCTGTCTGTCTCACTCTCTATCTGTCCCACTCTCCATCTGTCTGTCTCACTCTCCATCTGTCTAACTCTCCATCTGTCTCACTCTCCATCAGTCTCACTCTCTTTCCTACAATCACAAATCTGACTATTAATCCAAAAAGAACATTTAATACACAAATACATAATTACTCTAATAATAATAATAATAAAAAAAAATAAATAAATAAAAATAAAAGAATAGTCTCTCTCTCCCTCCCTCCCTCTGGGGCCGTCACCAATTGCCCCAGGCGGTGATCCCTCGCTCTCTCTGATCTCTCGGGGAAGAAAAAGCGAGCGTCTGTCCCTCACTCACCCCTGAGGGAGGGCAGATGGTGGCCGAGGCCCAAAATTAGCACAAGAATAGAGAGAGAGTGATGAGAGGAGGGAAAAGGGGTGTGTGTGTGTGTGTTAAGAGCCGTGTCTCATTCACTGTCTGTCTTTCTCGGTTTCCTGTTTTCTTTCATTCTCTCTCATTGTCTATCGTGCTGCACGTGTGCTAAAATCAGAGACACACACACTCAGACACACACACACTCAGACACACACACACACACGTACATACACCCCCCTAATCTCTATAACCGTCTGTGTCACTAGTAATCAACAAAGCGTGACTCGTTATGTCATGACATTTGTTGACATTTTGAGGAAGACAAATGATGAGGACGAGACGTCAGTGACATCATCACATTCTCATCAGCCAATCAGCTGCTGGGAAGGGTGTGTGCTTTACAGTTCATTAAGATTCATAGCCATACATCCTCTCTCTCTCTCTCTCTCTCTCTCACACACACACACACACTGGGTTAGGGGTTTATGATAATGTGCTCTTGTTATCATTCTCTTCATTTATTTTATTACTAAGAAATAATTATGATGTTTTTGTTAAATATTTTTAATTTTAATCAGCTCACACAATTACAACTGCAAACGATGAAGACCTGCTCGTGCCCTTCATTTACTCTATAGTGCGCCCCCTCACACACACACACACACACACACACACACACGATTAACTCAGTGCTGCCCTCTGCTGACAGACACACAGACACACAATTAAAAAGTTGAATTTCACCGCCATCTGGTGGCCAAATTGTGTATTGTCATGCATCTTATTATTAAACGACCTGATTTCACATCCTCCTGTTAACACACTCACATTTTATACATCTGACTTAGTTTACTGTGTGTGTGTGTGTGTGAGAGATTGAGAGAGAGAGACCCCCTTACTTTTACAATTAGCTGTAAAAAGCTATGATATATATATCAACAGCCATAACATTATGACCACCTGCCTAATATTGTGTTGGTCCCACCCGGCCATCCACGTGATGTAAAAGAAAACGTGATTCATCAGACCAGGCCACCTTCTTCCATTGCTCCGTGGTCCAGTTCTGATGCTCACATGTCCAGTGTTAATCCTTTCGGGGGTGCACAGGGGTCAACATGGACACCGTGACCGGTCTGTGGCTATGTGGCCCCATACACAACAAACTGTCCTGCACTGTGTATTCTGACCCCTTTCTATCAGAACCAGCATTAACTTCTTCAGCAGTTTGATCAACAGTAGCTCGTCTGTTGGATCGGATCACACGGTCCAGCCTTCTCTCCCCATGAGCATCAATAAGCCTTGACCATCCATGACCCTGTCTCCAGTTCACCACTGTTCCTTCCTTGGACCACTTTTGATAGACACTGACCACTGCAGACCGGGAACACCCCACAAGAGCTGCAGTTTTGGAGATGTTCTGATCCAGTGGTCTAGCATCACAATTTGGCCCTTTTGGTCAAACTCACTCAAATCCTTACGCTTGTCCATTTTTCCTGCTTCTAACATCAACTTTGAGGACAAAATGTTGACTTGCTGCCTAATATATCCCACCCACTAACAGGTGCCATGATGAGGAGATACTCAGTCTTATTCACTATATATATATATATATATATACACAGCGAGAGAGAGAGAGAGAGAAAGAGAGAGAGAGAATGCTGAGGTATCAACTAAAATAATCAAACAAATAAATAAATACTTTTTGGGTTTCTGTAACTCCTCACACTGTCACTCTGTTCCCACTGTTATCCTCATCTTCCTCTCCTGAGGATAAAGAGCAGCAGGACTGATTTAGCAACATTAGCATGCTGAGCTAACATTAACGACCTTCAAGTTGGTGTTAGCTAAATTAGCTAGCTGGTCAGAATTAGTTACTGGACTAATGTGTCTTAGGTCATTAAATTTAGCAGAGCATATCGACGTCACTCTTTCTTATTTTAGTGATTAAGTGATTAATCTTTAAGGCTTTCTCTCACACTTCAGCACAAACACGGAGGTTTTCTGCACAGAACCCCCCCCAACCCCCCCGCAGTGTTAACATCAACCTCCCTCACACACCCGACGTGTTTCTGAGGGAAAGCTCGCGCTGTCGGTATGTCTGGGTTCTGGAGTAACGAAGCTCGCGCCTCCACACCGTGGGAACGGAAGGCGAGACTCGTGCGTCTCACACCTGAGCGGAAACAAGTGCGCATGCGCGTTGACGGAGGTATTTATTTTCACACCGGACTGAATGAAGTCTCTTTGAATTCCTGTTCTGTTCACGCGCCACGCTTTCATAATTACCTTATCTACACACTTCCGGAACAAAAAAAAAGCTGTTAGGGAATTTGTCACGTAATATAAATATGCATTCGTAAAAATAAGTCATTTAAAAAAAAGTATACTAAATACATTTCCCAAAAGGCGGCGCGCGCTCTCTGGTCTCTCTCAGATCTTTGACCACACGGCGGGATGTGGCGCGTGGCTCTTCTTCTTTTAACACCCTCTCGCGCGTTTATTATGTATATTTATGCAGCACGAGCCGGAGACAAAAGCAGTTTAAAGGAAGCGCGTCCTGCGAGTTTTGCCACCTTCACGCGCACAAGACAAAAACCCTTTGATGGCGAAAAGGTGCGAAAGTGCGGCGCGTGCGCCAACAAAAATTGTAAAAAGTCGTAAACAGTGCATTTATCACAAGAACACAAGAGAAAAGGAACAGGTGTGTAATGGAATGTATTTATTTCTGCTTTCAGCATATACAGATATAGATTTCTCAAATGATCTATTTAAAAAGGGGGGGGGGTGTTCGATGGGGGTGAAGTGAATAAATTAAAATGTGCAAAAATAGATAAATATCCCCAAAAGCAGCAATAGAAGTGATAGACACAGTACAGAGCAGCGGAGAATCCTTCCTTAAAAAAAATATTAAGTATCATTTATACACTATTTACAAGTCTGACACTTTAAACTCTTCTTCATCTTCAAGTGTGTGAATTTTTTATAAACTAAAAGTTTCAGGAGTTAAAGCACAACCACTTTTATAAAAACACTGTGTTCTGAACACTAAATAAATATCTTCTTTATCTAAAAAAATATTACACAAGCCCAATGCTGTCACACCCAGTCCGTGTGTGTGTGTGTGTGTGTGTGAGCCTCAAGGCCACGGTCTCCACACGCTCTGTCTGCCAGTTGCCTGTGGGCTCGTCGTGGGCCACGGTGTACTGGCCGTGTTCTGGTTGTGGTGTTGCCGGACACTGTTAGGGTCTGTGTCTTGCAGCGGCATCCTGTACGGGTGTGAGGGTGTGTGCGAGTGTCTCCTCACACTCTGCAGTCCCTGTGCGATGTGCCTCACGTCTCTGACGCTGGGCCGGTGTGGACGGCGGCTCAAGCACCGGTGCAGGGACGAGGACAGAGAGTCGTGCAGGCCTCGAGCCTCACTCTGCTCCTGCAGGAAGCGAGCTGCTTTCTGTAAACATGCTGAGAACCCATCCAGGAACTGATGACCATCTGATGAGGATTCATCTTCTGCTCTGGGTTTCTTGGCCTCTGCGATGGAGCTCTGCAGGAAGAGGACCGTGTGTTCTAGGATTTCAGCTTTTTCCACTCGCCTCTGAGACACGGCCTGGAACAGGACATGATGTTAGACGATGTTACAGACACACGAACAAACACACACACACTGGTATGCACACTGTACACACTTCTACAGTCAGGAGATCAGGTGTGTGTGTGTGTGTCTCACCTGTTGCTCAGGGCCTTGCAGGACTAAAAGTCGCAGGTTCTCCAAACTGCGGTTCATTCGTTCTCGTCTTCGACGCTCAACCTGAGGCTTCAACAGCTATAAAGAACAGAGAGGAGAACATCAGTGAAGGTTCTGCTGAATGGTTCTCTGTGTCTAAACTCTCACAGAGGTAAAGAGCACCTCCATGTATTCATCATGTACTCTGAGTACTTTTAAACTTTATTCACTACAGGTCACAGTGTCCACAGGTCCAGATGGAGGACACACAGTAATGTATATAGAAAAATAAAGGACAAAGGACAGTACAGATCAGTGTCCATGTTCCTGAGAGTCTCTGATTTATAGCCATACTGTATGAAGGAGAGACGTTCTTACCTTTCTGTCCATTTTCAATCTCTCCGTCTCTTCAAACTGGTTCATTGTCACACTATCCCAGAAATTATTCTTGATAAAGACTGAAAATTCTGAAGTAAAGTCCAGTAAAGGATTGAGTCCAGCGCTCTCCCAGGTTCGGCTCTAATCAGTAGGAGGATATCTATCTGCTGAGCTCAGGCCCACTCTGGGTATTTATAGCCGTTCAAGCCGGCGGTGTCACAAAATCACGCCCACAACCAAATTCTACCGAATCAGTGGCTTGTATGCTAATTTATTCTTGTACGCACCACATGATTGGTCAGTGATAAAGACTGGTCTTATAAAGCGTCAGGAAATACAACAATATAACAAACATGCAGCAAGTTTAATAAATCAGTGTAATAATCTGTATTGATCTATTTCATTTCAAGTTCATAGCACAGTAAAATGTGAGACTAATATTTTAATTTAAGTAATCAATCAATTTATTTGTTGTTTTTTTCCACTGCAGAACTTTTTCAGAAGGAATAAAAAATAAAAGGTTAAAAATCTGGTTATGTGTTTATTATTGTGAGAAACTATTTAACAGTAAATAAAGTTCATGAAGTTCAGTGAGGTTTTATTTAATGTCGCATTCGCAGTCACTGTCCTGGGAAAATCCTGGAACATTTAAACCACCTTTCTCCACGAGTTGTTTCCCGACACGCGCTCTCCGACACCTCGACTTCCGTGGGCACGTGTGTGTGTGTGGGTGTGTGTGTCCTGTCGGGATTGGGGGTGCTATTGATGTTAAAACCCTTTCACACCTCCATTGTGATGAAAGTGGTGTGAATGAGGCACACTCTGGGATCTGAGCTGCTTTTCTACACTTCAGTCACTGCACAGATTTTGTTCATGCACAACTTCCGCACACGAGACCGCAATCTGACCACATCAGGGTCTGTGCAAACTTCAGAAGGTTACCTAAAACCTAAATCTAAATATTTAACTTCCGGAATTTTTGACACATTTAAAATCTTTACGTCCTTAAACTCCTGATGGTCTGATGCTTTAGAATGAATGACCTGTCCTTTCATTTCACCTGGCTGCTCTCACCTGATGTGGTGGGAATGAAACTCTCAGACTAAACACAACACCTGGAACAGTCGCTTTATTCCCCGCCAGGGTTATTAGGCGCGCTCTCGAGAGGTAATCCTGTGAAAAATAAAATAAATATAAATAGCTATTTTTAACATACACATAAAATACTGTAGATACAAGTAAACATTTATAGGACTCTGGAACTCTGGAACTATGTCTTATTCATGCTGAGGGTTCGAGCGATTTACATGCAAAAGATCAAAGCTGAATGGCACGCGTTTACAGAACACAATGCGCGCGCGTGAACGGCGTCGAACTGACTGTGGAGGTGTGTGTGTGTGTGTGTGCGAGAGAGAGAGAGAGAGAGAGAGAGACGTACAAGGCACGTGCAATGTCCTTTATGTTCTTACAATTTTTAACATCAGAGTTTAACGAAATAAACACGTGATTATATAAACACGAAACTTTCCTTACTTTCACTTTTTCTGTCTAATTGTGTTCTCTTTATTTTTTCCATATGTTTTTTCTTGATATATGGTCTAAAATGTAAATAAGAAGAAGCAGCACTCTGCGCGTGCTCACACCTCTCCGATCACCGGGGCCGCGTGCCAATATGCACTTCAATAGGCGCGGAGGTGTCGAGCGTCCACGTGCGCACATAAATCAGGAGAATGTAAATGTGTGCGAAGCTGAATGACGATTATATTATATTATATTATATTATATTATATTATATTATATTATATTATATTATATTATATTATATTATATTATATTACATTATATTATGTTACGTTATGTTATGTTACGTTACGTTATATTATGTTACGTTATGTTATGTTACGTTATGTTATGTTAAATGCATTTATACACTGCAATGCTGTGTAGATTAGATAAGGAGTCACCAGTCACCAAAAGTGAATCATTTAACATGCAATCAGATCTTTCAAGACATATTCACAGACCAACAGCGAGTATAGCCGTGCATGCGGGTGTGTGTGTGTTTGAGTGTATGTGTGTGCACGCGCGCCCTCCTATACACCTCTTGGCGTCAGCAAATACCTTTCTGATGCCACTCGGCGCGTGCCATTTGGTTTTTATATTGTTTATTTATATCTACCCAAATGACAGTACTTCGCACGTGCAGACCAACAGTGAGTATAACGCGCGCTCTCCTATACACCTACCATCATTCCCACGCGCACCAAAATCACCGCCGTTTGCTCGTGCACAGCCGTGTCATAACTATAACGACTCTGAAGTGAGAACCGCTCGCGCCTTCCAGTGCGCTCAGACTTTCCCACGGGAATTATTGTCTGAGTTATTTTAGAACGGAATCTCTGGAAAAGGGTGAAAAGTTTAGCAGTCACATAAGCGCTCGATTTAATTAAAAATCTTTTACTATAGATCAGGAGTGTCGGAGAAGATGAGACTAAGCCAAACCTCTCCAGGCGCAAAAGCACGTGCACAAAAACACAGTTTTTAATTAGAGAGAAATTCAAGATCTACAGCAACATCAGAACTGGAGGTTTTCAGAATCAGCACAAAATTATAAAGGAAACATACCCACATTAGCCAAGAGCCAAATGGTGCAAATCTCACACACTCCATCTTATGAAAAAAATATGATTCAACTCTGGACCTGCGCGTGCCCCCGCCACCCTTTGATGTGCTATTTAATATTTATAGACTCTACAATATAATATATATTATACAAATTATAGAAACAACAAGTTTTATAGATCCTCCAAAAATGTGTGAGCTCAGCGTGAGCTTGCTACTACAGGTATTGTGTGTGTGTGTGTGTGTGTGTGATACGGTGTGTTTAATATGGTGATACTCAAGCATTTGTGACCAAGCTGAGAAAATCGGACCGTGTCTGAGAAAGCAGTTTTCCCTTTTTCCCAGGATCTCTCTCTCTCTCTCTCTCTCTCTCTCTCTCTCTCTCTCTGTCTCTCTGTGTGTGTGTGTGTGTGTGTGAACTTTAGCAGGTAATAAAACAGAGCTGAAGGTGTTTCACTTCAGAATGTGTAGAGGAGAGAACACGGACCTGAGCATATTCCCAGGCTAACACTGCATTAACACACTGCAGCTCCCGCAGAGCCGCTGGATCAGAAACACGACATGGTTTTGTACCTTGAATCTTTTTAGCCTTTAAAATAATTTAGGATCAGGAAAGCTCACTAAAGGAAACATGCACTACAGGTGGAAACCATGCAACAGGACAGCGACCAGGAAAAGCATAGTGTGTGTGTTTAGAATCGCACTTCTGCTTTAACGCATGAGTATGAACACACTGGGTTTATTATCTGTCAACCTCCCACGCGCACTCGGTGTATGCAGCGTGCTCATTAAGTGTTTAACTGTTGAGACGCGCCAGTCGTCTGCAGGGGGGCGAGGCGGCGCGTGCTTACACCTCAGCAAACAAGTGGCCTCGTGGCAGCTTCGCACCTTGGACTCGACATGCGCTGTTATGGCCGGCGCGTCACTGACTGTAATACGCAGCAGGATAGCACGTCCTAAACAGCTCAATAGGGGGTGAAGGAAAAATAGTAGGAGGGGGGTGTCTCACATTTTGGCGTCATCAAACACCTTTCTGATGCCACTCGGCGCGTGCCATTTTTATTTCATATCGTTCAGTTATATTTGCACCAACCGAAGGGACAATGTTTCGCACGTGCTCTCAACAAACTAAAATGACGAGTCCGTGCTTTGGGGAGAGGAAGCAAAAGCGCATGGGAACGTTCCACGCGCACATCTCACCCGCTGAAGCACAGCATCTCACAGGTTATTAAACAATGCGTAAGGTGCGAGAAAGCGCGAGAGCTTCGTGTTCCCAAGGCAACACTTTATATCGCGTGAGCTGAAGATGTGGACATGGTCAGCACACAGCCTCAGGACTTTGTCTTATTAAACTGTCAAGAAGCCCGAGTTCACTCTCCAGATCATCTGCTGCATCTTTGGGTAAAACGAGTTGAAGAGAGTTTAACTCTCCTGTACTTTACTTCTCTTTAACTAATAGGCGCACGAAAGATGACGTCACAGCCCCATCATCCTCGCTCACACCATGCGACTCTGGACACATTGCCGTTTGTCCATTTCCTCACCTGTCCGGTGGTGTTAACCAGACGTGTCAGAAGCAGCATATGATTGGAGAGGTGTGTGTGTGGGTGGGTGGGGTTGTACAGTATATGTGTGTGTGTTGGGGTGAGGTGTGTGCTCTCACAGGCAACTTTCCCACGAGAAAGCGCGCGCACACAATTTTAAAAAATATTGCTCACAAAAGCAGGATAATGGTCAAGATTTCTCACCTCACATTTTCCTCCAAATTTTCCTACAATATATTATTTTATGATCTTAAGATTGTAAGGTGTATGTCTGTCCCTGGCCACTGACCTCTGACCTCTAACCCAACCCTGAGCTGGGATTTGTTCAGAAGAGCATTTTGTTCTATAGCGTCCTGTCCTGGTGTTTATCTTATAATGACATAAACGTGTTTAAGCCGTGCAGATGAGAAAGTGCGCGTGCATGGGAACTCTCGGGGTCAGAGGTGATGAGTTAAATGTCCTGACAGGTTATAACACTATGACAAGAGCTATAACTGAGAGAGGTGTGAGTGAGAGAGCGCTCAGAGAGTGTGTTCCCACTGACACTTCTACACACCACAGCTTAACCCCCAGCTTCACACACACACACACACACACACACACACACACACACATTATTTAATCTAAAAATGTAACCAGCTATTTATGTTTTCAAATGCGCGCGTGGCGTGCTCGCTCCACAGGATATAGGCACGCGCGCATTTGAAAACATAAATAGCTGGTTACATTTTTAGATTAAATAATGTGTGCATTTGCGCTTTGACGAGTGTGGTAAAGAGGGGACACAACACACACCCGCCCTCACGGCGTTTAATGAGCATGAGAAACAGTCTTTTCAATGGTTTCGGAAATGTGTTTAGAACGATCCCACACTTCACACCCTCTGTGTGTTGCCAGATTGTGGTGGCTTTTATTTATTTATTTATTTATTTATTTATTTATTGAACTTTTAAAGATTTTTCCTCATAAGATTTTGACCCTGTTATTTCCCGATAAAGCAGGACTACAGATTTTATAGCACTTAGTTTGTTTACTTTTTTTTAATCAATCACTGAGCACGTGACTGCTGTAGATATTTAACTCAGGTGTGTGAGTCCAGTGATCCAAGATGGTCACTGCTCTGTGTACTGATGTATTGCAGTGTATTGACCTGATTAAGCCTGGACCCTGGGTTGTTGTGTGAACACAGTGCTGTGTTTCTGTGTATAAAACCATTCCCTGTGTTTCAGACTGATCTTTTCCTGCCTTTCAGTCTTCAGGTTGCTAGTTTGTGCAGCTGTGTGAGATCTGAAAAGCAACTGGCTGAATGTTTGTAGGATTGATATAAAATGATCACAGAATTCAGGAGATGAACTGATTTTGGAATAGAATGGTTATGGTCACAAATTATTGTGACGTATTGATTGTTTACTCACACACACACACACACACACACACACAATGGTATACTTTTATTTCTAACTACTGAAAAACATGTTAAGCTACAAATAAAGATTTGTGTAACTGATAAACTGACCACTTACTTTTCAGCATGAGGTTTCTAAAATCATGAAGGGATGAGATGAGGAGATGAGATGAGATGAGAAGAGGAGGAGATGAGGGGATACAGAAGGTCAGCTGTGTGTCAGAGCAACATTTAGTGACCTCATTAGTGGCCTGCTTATTTGTCACTCAGTCTGCTGTTGTTATTGGTTTATGGGTTTATTATAGTTACACACACACACACACACACAGCACTACATTACTGCGCGGAGGGTAAATGCAGTTTGGGATGCTCCCGTTGTCATGGTAACAGAAACGCTTCTCCGTGGCTGATTAATATTCAGCAACAGCACAACAATGTGAGGTGTGTTCAGTATGAATCAGTATGCTGTCTGGTGTGGAGTGTGAGACCTGTAGCGATCATTCCCACGGAAATGTGCACAGCATTTGTCCTTCACAGCCGTGAAAACGCACGCGCTGACGGTCACAATGCTAATGAGGTTAATGAACCAAGGTGCGCGTGCTCTCACCGTGAGCGGAGCTCACCTCAGCTTTCCCACGGGACTTTACCTCTGAGGATCCGCTTCTCCTTCAGCTCAAGATTATTATTATTATTGTTGTTGTTGTTGTTGTTGTTGTCATTTCTTTGTCGCGGGTTCGTTTATCTTTAGTACTTTATCTTTATAATCTTTATCTTTAGTTTAGTCTTTAATAAAAAGCTTTAATGCCCATCATTAGTTTTCGATCTAAACTCTTGATGATGAGGAGGAGTGCTGCTCTTTACCGTTTATCCTGAATTAGATTTGTACACATACTTTCAGTTTCAAACTTCATAAATAATGAACAAATGTAAGCTTTGTTTAAGGAACGCGCATGCGCACTAGGCTAAGGTGGCAGTGGATAAACATGAGCACACTTGGCACAAAGGTGAGACCTCACACCTCCACCTCACACACACGCCACATGTCTCTGTAGGTTTGTCTCTATTTATATTTCTAGTTTAACGGAGGAGGAGATGCAGTGGCGCGTGCGCTCTCAGTTCACGTCATCACTCCTCTGGGTTTCCGTTACTGCTGAATTCCCATATTATTATTATTATTATTATTATTATTATTATTATTATTATTATTAGTTCATTTAATTTTGTATTCAATTTCAGTTGTGTATTCTTGCATCGTCCCCGTTCCTCACAGTTCCTCAGAGCTGCGATGAACGTTCTCCATTCTCGCGCCTGTGGTGTGAGTGTGTTCGTTTTGACACGACGCGCGCGCATTCAGCGTTTCGTTCCCACGAGAAAGTTTCAAGCTAAGCGTCCTAAGTTGATCTGACGTCACAGTGACACGGCCAGTGCACATGCGCGCTCAATTACGCGCGCTCCGTTATATGTTTTAGAATTTTGGATAATATTTTTAAAAAGCACGCGATTAGAGGAAAACAATCAACGCCGAGGTGGTGTGATGAAGCGGAGTTACTGTAAACACCCCGAAGCGGAATTTTCCTATAACAGCATGCCATAAAGTATTTTATTGCCTTATCAACAATTACAAAAACAATTAAAACACTTAGTTTATTAATTATTAAAGCCATACATTTTAGCCGATTATAATTTAGAGTTACATTTATGAAACCGCGGAAAACTTCTGGTTTACTTTTAAGTTACAGCTTTGACACTGGAGACTCCTTCCATAACTATTATATTAAATGAATCAACACTTTCTGACTAATCACAATCCAGAACTCAGCAGCGCTGTGGTTTGTGTTTTTGTGTATTTAAACACGATTTTGTTCAGAGTGTGTAGGTGTGTGTAAGTGTGGGTCATGAACTCTCCGAGGAGGAGTGTGTTGGTTCACGGGGTGTGAAGGACTCAGTACTGCGAAACGACCAGATTAGGCTTGTATTCACCCTGAGCAATAAAACAGTACAATCTGGCTCATAAAGACATAAGCAGGTTATGACCACATGAAGCATCACAGCAAACACACAACCACCAGCACCAGCGAGGAGGGCTAGGAAAGGAAATATATCCAAGTCAGATGTTGCTGCACAGACACATATTAAACTTACTGATGTGACCAAGTGTTTACAGGCACGGGCTTTTTACCCATACTGTAAATAAATCTGAGGCTGTCTGCAGATATTAAATTCAATATCGTCCACACTCACTGGAATTAAAAGCGTCAGCATGGCCGTGATGAAGGTCATCGACGTTAAAAAGTTCCATTTACATTTAAAAATCCATTAACATTAAGCCAGGGTTCATTTTGATTTCAGTGGACCATAAAGAAGATGCTAACGAGTTTCTCTGTGCAAACTGCTAAATAAAGATAATGACATTTAGCATTAAGTTAAAAGTCTGTATTTTATTGGTTAGTTGTTGTAGTGTAACACACCATCAGATGTTGTAACACACCATCACCAGACCATCGGAGTGCTCAGCAACTTACAGCCTGATTTTTCTATAAATACTTTTTCAGTAGCACTTCTCAGATTTCGCTCAAATAATCGCTGTCTAATTTCTTATCTTGGAATGTATAATGAGGTGAACCCTGGGTTCTCGTGCAGTCAGAGGTGTCATTAACGTCTCTAACACCTTTCTACCTATCAGGATGGAGTGAAGGTGCCAAATCTTCCCTATAAATAAGACGCGCGCGCCTCGGCGCAGCTCACAGTTCCTTCACGGCGACACGCAGGACTTTAAAAAAGATTATTTATTATATTCTGTTTTTATTTTATTTTTTATTTTTACTCTCGGTTTCTTACGAGTTTTGGCGTTGTTTCAAATTTGTCTTGGTGAGGAAAGGATATTAACTTTTATCCATGGGGACTCCGAAAATGCCCAACCGCAGAGCATCCAAAAGAGTGAGTTACTTTCCTACTTTCCTGTTTGTTCTGTTTTGAAGACAGAAAATTGGTGTAAAGATTTTTTTTTTCTCGCGGTTGTACAACCTGTGTGATAGTTTGGATGATCTTATAGACTGTTATTAAAACGTCGCATTAGGTTCGCTTTTTTATCCCTGTGTAATGATGAGCTTTATAATGGTTTTAGGTCCTGAAGCCGGTGATTGAGAAGAAGAGGAGAGATCGGATCAATCAGCGTCTGGACGAACTGAGAACCTTACTGCTGGACAACACACTCGACTCGGTACTGACCAACACACACACAGTATTATTCTCATTTATTTAAACACATTGCAAACAGTAATCAAGTCTGGTGTGTGTGTGTGTGTGTGTGTGAGAGAGAGAGATTTCTGGGATTTTTTTTTTCAATTGTCTGTTCAACTGATTTGTCCAGTGAGATTTTTAGTCGTCTGTATATCTATAAATCGTACGTTTAGTACAGCAAGCTTATTAAAAATAAATAAATAAAAATAAACTAATAAACGCCAATTAGCATTTATGGTGGTAAAGGATCACATCGTAATAAACAGGACAAAAGGAAAAAGAAAAAAAAACGAATAGGTCTACAAAGGAAGGTTTTAGAAGCTTTAATGTTATAGATATGTTATATAGATGTTTCATAAACTAAATGTAGCTTTGTACTACTCTAATACATGGTTCTGGACATAACTTGTGAAGAGAAGTTTAGAAGTAAGAGTTTATGCTAACAGAGTGCTAGCAATATGGCGGCGCTGCGAATCGGAAGACATGAGGCTCAGCGATAATGATTATACTCTGATCTAAAACATTTATGAAGTCAGCTCTTTGTTCATGTGAGAAATCTCTCAGTGATTTTAAACAGAAATAATAGAACAGAAGTGTATTGTGATATGATAAATGGGTCTTTGTGTAATGTCACAGTGATATCTATGTAAACACAACTGACCGGTCACTCATTAAAGTGTCTGAGGTCAGTTAACATGGATCATTTGTTTTTCTTGCATCATTTATTTATTTATTTATTTATTTATTGTGCTCTTTTACAGAGATTACAAAACCCTAAACTGGAAAAAGCAGAGATCTTGGAGCTGACTGTGGAGTACATCAGGAAAAAATCCACAAACTCAAAAGATAATACTGGTAAAGTTTGGGAATAAATTCCTCCATTTAAAAGCCATGACTTCTTTTCCAGATCAAATCCATATTCAACATAAAGAGTCGGTCTCTAATCACTGCTCTTGTTCTGGTCTTACTGAGCTGACCTTTCTCTGGTTTAACTTCATTTCTCCTTTATTTTCTGGGGAATGTGTTCTACACTTTTCTAATGTGTGTTTATTTTAAATCTTCTGTCTCAAACTCAGCATATTGTACAGAGTGTGTAGAAGTCATTAGTGAACACAAACGGGTACAAACTGAATCCAAAACCAAACTAACAGTAATATTGTGATAAATTGTAAAGGAAATAATCGGTCACATGATTTTTATGATAAACAAATTTATAAGTTTTAGGTTTTACTATAAACCAGAGATTATTTGCCAAAATGGTGACTAAGCAGCTGAGGAGTTGTGCAGCCAATAAACACAGAACTATAAAAAAAAAAGACAAATTATTTATGGTTTTAATTTATAAAATCTATTTTAATCAGTTTATCAATATCTAATTCACATTCCTTTTTTTCTTTTCTCCATCTTTTCCCCCAACACACCTCTTCTGTTTTTCCTGTCTGTCTGACACTTCACACCTCAATCCCTCCATTCCTTCCTCCATCTGTCTCTTGCTGTCCTACACTCCTTTCTGTCTTTGCCTGTGATTCTACACAAACAACTGATCAACTTTCATCTTATCATTAACTCCAACCATTTTCTTTAAAAAAAAAAACACAACTTTTATTTCTCGACTCCTCCCATTTCCTCCTTTTCTCCTCCTCTCTCTTTTATTTTCTCTCCTCACACCCATCAGCAGATTGTACCAGAGAGCCGGGCGATGGTGTCGCCCCCGCACGGACCACCGGGAGACCCCGCGTGCCAGTCGCAGGGCTCCACGAGGGCCCTAACGTCCAGGCTCACGCCCCCTCCGGCCCACTCTACACCGCCGGCTTCCAGGAGTGCATCTCTCGCCTGACCAGCTTCATCGAGTGTGTGGATCTGTCGCAGCGGGAGAACTTCATCCAGGGCCTTCGACATCACCTGCAGTCACACACTGACGCCCTGTCACATATCAGAGGTCAGGGGCAGACTCACGCCTGGGTCACAGGTGACGTCCGAGCGAGCACGGAGCCCTTCTCGTTCGCTAACGGGTTGTATCCCAATTCCTTCGTCCTGCATCATCCCTATCCATCTCCTCCGTACTCGCTGTCTCCTCCTCCTTCACCCTGCTACTCCTCCTCTCCGACATACCTGTCTGTCCCCTGCCACTTCCACTTCCCTCCATCTGTCTCTCCTCTGTCTGACTCCTCCTCGTCCTCCTCGTCTTTCACCACGTCCACGCCGGCCGTCACGGCGAGCGTAGCACCGGCGACCCAGGCTCCTCCACGACCTCTGTCCCCTCACTGCATCTCAGCCCAGCGGACTCTGAGGCGCGAGCTCTTCCCAAGTCAGACACATGCCATCTGGAGGCCGTGGTGAGAGCACACACACACACACACACACACACAGGACTGCTTAAATGAATGCACCATGGCTGCGTCCTATTTAAACTCCCATCACTGGGGTTGTGTCTCATTTCAATGCTGAGGCAGTGAGGTGTCTAAGGTGAGGAAGACGGATTTATGTCTCAGCTCTGAATCGACGTTCTGAAATTTCTGTGCAAATCATTTCGGCTGTTTTTGAACATTCCTCTTCTCATCTCTGAGTGTATCGACCCATTCCTCCTTGTTCCTTCTGTATTATATACAGATCCTGTAAATATATTTATTTTTCGGTGTATGTAAATAGATGTAAATTAATTGTAAATGTTTCACCTAATAAAGCTATAATTTTGTTACGTATTCTTAAGATTGTTGTGGTTGTTGATTTTATTTTTCTCTCCTCTAAAAATCCAGTCATGTGAAGTCAGACTGAATGAAGGTTTACACTTAAAAGGCCTTAGGGGAAGTTTGTAGTAAGTGCCCTACACCCTAGTGCTTTAGTTTGCTTTTCTAAGCAGAACCATTTAGTGATAAAAAAATTTCATTAAAGGTAAAGCTGCACATTGAGGGATTTTTGGTCTGTTTTCGCTTAAACGTCTACAAATCTTGAAGAGAGTTGAATTTGAAGCGTTGGCTCCCCCTGCTGGAGAAAATAGAGCACTGTACCTGCTTCTCAGAAATGACAGCTCGTGCATGTCCAGGCAAATTTAGGGATTTATTTGTGGAAAAAGTTTTTTTTTAAGTTTTGAGAAAAGAGGTCTTACATGATGAGCTTTTTAGACTTTAAGAATAATATAATTAGTATAATTTGGTAGAAATGGAGATGAATGTAGCAAACTTGGTTAGTTCAGGATAAGGGCAAGTCTCTAAATGTAATGAATTTAAAATGATTTCCAAGACAAGTGCCCTCAGTTCCCCAGACCACCTGAGGGGGTAACACGTCATATGATGAAATCCCATCTCCTTAAAGGTTAGGGTTAGTTAATGATGTTAGTCAAATAAATCAAGATTGGATCTCTAGTGAGGAGTAAATGAAGTAGAACAGAATTGAACTGTTTTTTTTATTATTATCATTTTTTAAAAGAAAATCAACTTTGCATCTTTAATGGACTACATTTTCAGCAGCTTACACGTATTAAATCTTTTAAATATAATAATCTGCATCCTACTGAGAGAATACAGTAAGGGAAAGCACTACAATGGTCAGTGATGGTCAGTAATTACACTGAACTATTTATTGTTCAGGGAGGTTTTTAAAAGCCTATTTTAGTCAGACAAGTAGATTATGATGTCATATGACAGTAGGCTATCTCATCTAAAATTAGAATCTAATTAGAGCACTTGGCCTTTTGTAGTCCAGCACAGACAACCTCAGATGGACCTGCTAATGTTAGTTTCCAGGCTGAGGTCAGTGTGAAATAACAGAAACATTCATCACAGCTCCCGGGATCCATGCAGCAAGGGCGGCGCTCAGGGCCGAGTTCATCCCCGAGCCTGGTCTGTGCTGATTCTCCCGCTCTAACACACCTGATTCAACTCTGCAGTTCTTCAGCATGTTTAATCAGAGCGGGGAAATGACCACTCTGTGATGGATGGGTCATCCTGGCCAGGGGGGTGATGGAGGCTCAGGAGTCTGACAGGTGGAATATGTATATGGAATATGTGTATTTTGACCAGAGTATGTGTAGTGTGGGTTCATGATTTGGTGTGATGAACAAAGCAGCAAGAAATACATAATGGGGGGAAAATACATTTCCCATAATTCTGTTAGTCTCCATTTATCAAACTTGCGGTGAGAGTGTGTGTGTGTGAAACAACATATTCCAGGATTTGGGATTTCAGTGGCTGTGTTCGGGCAGTACACAAAAATAATAACTGTCCTCATCTCTGTCCTTAAGCAAGCCTTACTGCCTTATGTTTACTGTTTGGTGCGTTAGGAGTTTAGTCAGGCTTTTTGTTGCCTGTCAGGAAGTGTAAAAAACATCAAACTGAAACCATTTCCATTCCCAAATAATCCAATTCTGTAATGTATGTTTTTGCACCAAGCGCTAATTATGAAGCGAGATTTTCCCCCTGATTTAAGATCCACATTTTTACCAGAGTGGAAACGAGTTTTCGTGTTTTGTTCAGGCATGTATGTAGACGCCTAAAAAAAGAAAAGTAGGCTAGTTCCGCCTTACAGTTGATCTGATTGGCAGGAAAACTGCAACCCGGCTGATTATTGGCTGCACTGTCTGTCCGTCAGGGCGCGCGAGGGATCCGGGACTATATAAGTGGTGAGAACCCCCGCTCAGCACAGCGAGACTCTGCAGCTGAAAGTTGTGTCGTAGGTTAGATAGGAGTTTAAGAAAAAATATGTAATTAAGTGTGGTTAATATATATGATTAACTATTCACACCTTCACACAGATCCATTAATTCCATAATACTACAGATAATTTTATTTAGGCCTTGTTTTCCGAGGGGTGTGTCTCCTTAATCTTACTGTTTTTTAATCTTTATGACGTTAGCCACTGTGCTAACCAGAGAGCTAACTCAGTGACGGTTGCTAAAGCTGATAACTGCTCGCGCTAAAACGACAGTTGCCAGATTGTCAAGGCTGTTCTTTTGTTTTGTTGGGGGGGGGTTTCCCCTTTTTCCTTCCGGTATCGATTTAAAGAGAGCTTTCCTTTGGCGAGTCTACGGAGGACTGGTCAGTTTAAATTTATTTATCTTTATTATTATTATTATTATTTTTTAACCCCTCCTCCTTTTCGTCGACTTGAGCTTAGTGTTGGTGGATTATGAATTATTCATGAGCGCGAGGAGAATGTGACGCTTGGAGGCGGGGTTTCATGCGCGGGGAGGCGGAGTCACACGACAGGAAAATAAAGGTAACGTAAAGTGAAGGGTTTTTTTATTAATTTTTTGTGTTTAGAAGTATGTTTTGTTAATAAATATATGATGGATTAATGTCTTTGTGATTTTAAATCTTGAATTGGGTTAAAATATGTATCCTGAGATAAAAAATATACATATTTGTATAATACATTGTCTGTGTGGTAAATGAGCAGATTAGCATATAAAGCATACACCGTGTGTGTGTGTGTATATATATATATATATATATATATATTTGTGTGTGTGTGATGTTTGTCTCTTGAAAACGATTTCTCTTTTTCTTATGTTTCAGATTCTTCGATGCATTCTAACACTGCACTGATTAGAAGATGATAGAAATGTCAGTTGATAAAGAGACTGTTTTTCTGAGTGAACAGCCTGTGTACGTCTCTGTACCACAACAGCCAGAACTTTCCAAAAACTCTACTGAAAATCCTCAGCAGTCTGCTGAAGTCATCAATCTCACCAAGGATGATGGCACTTGTAACCTTGCTAAGGAGAATGGAAACAAAATGGCCATCAGCGATGACGTAGTCACCGGATCAGACTCCATGACCCAAAACCAAGATGGCATCCAGAATCCTAAACCCCATCAGCAGAGACCAAGCAAACGTCGGAGTACCATAAGTGGCGGGTTTAAGCATCCCATGTTTGGGAAACGTCGCCGCCGTGCCAACTCGGAGAGTGAGTCCGTCCTGCCCACCAACTTCCTGCTGGGCGGGAACATCTTTGACCCGCTCAACCTAAACAGCTTACTGGACGAGGAGGTGAACCGGGCTTTAAACGCAGAGACACCCAAATCTTCTCCGCTGCCAGCTAAAAGCCTGGATCCTGTCGAGATCCTGATTCCAAGGGACATCACAGATCCGCTGAACCTGAACGGCTGCACCAGAGGAGACGCAGGGATTGTTCTCACTCCTTTTAAAAGTGGCGGAGGACGGAGGAGACACCGGAACCGGCATCATGGAGGAATAGCAGCAAGAGGAGGTGTGGGAAGAGGAAGAGAAGGTGTGGTAGGAGGTATTGGAGGAACAGGCAGTATTGATGGTGTCGGTGGAGGTGGAGGTGAAGGGGTAGCCATAGAGTTCAACCAATCAGAACGGTGTTTAGCCCCAGAATCGGAATCCACATTAGTGTCTTCAGAGATTAATCTTCAGAACAGTCCAGATTCTAGTGCGATTATAAAAGAAGAAGCGACCGAGTGTAACTTTCCTCCAAAGCAGGAAGTTCATGAGGAAAAAGACAGCACACAGACTCCTGTGACGCACGCATCGCACCGACAACGCAAACGGAAGCGCAGCAGCAGCAGATCGGAGAACACCGGAGGCCCGTGTTGGTATAAGAACCGGACGTCGGAGCCAGAATTGGCGCAGCAACATCCTCCCAACCAGCGGGGGCAGCAGAGGAACAACAACAAACCGAACCCCAGAAACTGCACTCAGCAGAAACCAAACCAGCAACATCACCATCAGCAGCAACAGAAGAAAAAGTTTCAGTATGGGAACTACAACCAGTACTATGGGTACAGGAACCCAGGCGCAAGCGAGGACGCTCGGATCCGTGTCTTTAAACCCGAATGGTTCCAAGGGAAGGAAGTCCTGGATTTAGGCTGTAACACCGGTCACATGACTCTTACTATAGCTAAAAACTGGCGACCGGCACGCATTGTGGGTTTGGACATAGACAGAGCGCTGATCCACGCAGCCAAACAAAACATCCGTCATTATCTCTCTGAAGTGCATGCGCTCCAGGCGAGGAAAGAGCGGAACGAGGACGAGGCGCCAGACGAGAAGCTTGAAACCATGGAGAAGAACGGAGAAGAAGAGGATAAGGACAAAGAAACACAATCAGAAGATATCGGAGAAAAGGAGGAGGGAGAGAATCGGACTGACCAGATCGGCGAATCTGTGTCATCGCCCAACAAGAATCGCTTATTTCCTGTTTCTCTCTGCGTCTCCCGAGGACCAATCGCTGCTCCTCCACTCCCCGACACGCCCACACTTCCTCCTGGGAATTTTCCCTCCAATGTCACTTTTGTAAGGGTAAGCTGTTCTTCACACACTGATGTATGACGTCTCGCAGTTGTGATGTCACAATTCAGGGCAATATTTAACGCATCACAGAACTGAAAAAAAACCATCAGTTAGATATTATTATGCAATTATTATTTGAGGTCATTGATGTTATTTATCAGTTCCATCTGATCCCATTGTGTCCGATATGTAAATGATCAGAGCTGCTGAACTTTAGTGATGAATGGATGATGGTTGCCATTAGGGCTGCAGCTATGGATTATTTTACTAATCAATTAATCCAGTAATCAGGTAAGAAGTACTTTAATAAAGAAAAAGAGGAATACTGAATATGGAAGAGAAAGAGAGACAGGTCTCTTAAAATGAACAACCAAGTTGTTTCCTATTTAGAAAAATGAATATAAAATCTAAACCTATTTAGTGCATTTTAGTGTTATATTATAATTACAAATCTATAAATAAATAAACTTAATTACTTCAAAAAAAGTAAACATAGTACAACCTAAAACATAATCATAATAATAATAATAATAATAATAATAATACCTAAACATTGCATTTATGTTGTGCAAATTAACTTTGAGGTTTCAGCCTTTACTGTCCTCCTGGAAGACTTTGTGGTTTTTGTAAGCGGCAAAAATTAGTGGACAGGAAGGAAACTTGGAACAAGAACAAGAGTCCATACACATCAAATCTCTTAACACATTTTCCTGTAACGTGAAATTAGAGTTATTTGGAGAATAAACCCTCTTAAATGTCTCTCTACATACTGGTGAGTGTGTGAGTGAGTGAGTGTGTGTGTGAGTGTGTGTGTGAGTGTGTGTGTGAGTGTGTGTGTGAGTGTGTGTGTGAGTGTGTGTGTGAGTGTGTGTGTGAGTGTGTGTGTGAGTGTGTGAGTGAGTGTGTGAGTGAGTGTGTGAGTGAGTGTGTGAGTGAGTGTGTGAGTGAGTGTGTGAGTGAGTGAGTGTGTGAGTGTGTGTGTGAGTGTGTGAGTGAGTGAGTGTGTGAGTGAGTGTGTGAGTGAGTGAGTGTGTGTGTGAGTGAGTGTGTGTGTGAGTGAGTGTGTGAGTGAGTGTGTGAGTGAGTGTGTGAGTGAGTGTGTGAGTGTGTGAGTGAGTGAGTGAGTGAGTGAGTGTGTGAGTGAGTGTGTGAGTGAGTGTGTGAGTGAGTGTGTGAGTGAGTGTGTGAGTGTGTGAGTGAGTGTGTGTGTGAGTGTGTGTGTGAGTGAGTGAGTGTGTGTGTGAGTGAGTGTGTGAGTGAGTGTGTGAGTGAGTGTGTGAGTGAGTGTGTGAGTGTGTGAGTGAGTGTGTGAGTGAGTGTGTGAGTGAGTGTGTGAGTGTGTGTGTGAGTGTGTGTGTGAGTGTGTGTGTGAGTGTGTGTGTGAGTGTGTGTGTGAGTGAGTGTGTGAGTGAGTGTGTGTGTGTGAGTGTGTGTGTGAGTGTGTGTGTGAGTGTGTGTGTGAGTGAGTGTGTGAGTGAGTGTGTGAGTGAGTGTGTGAGTGAGTGTGTGAGTGAGTGTGTGTGTGTGAGTGTGTGTGTGTGAGTGTGTGTGTGAGTGTGTGTGTGAGTGTGTGTGTGAGTGAGTGTGTGAGTGAGTGACGGAGAGAGAGTGAAGCTATCAAAATGAATGACGCTTAGGCTTTCACAAAACTTAGCTAAATTAGGGACATCATAACTAGCCACCATACTGATTTACGATCTTAAATAGTCACTACATGTAGCCACAATCCACATACATTTTTACGGGCCATAAAACTAGCAATCCTATGGATTTAAGCTTAGTGTGAACGCTAATGTTAGTTTGTGTGGACTATGTGGTCAGTTTCTCGGGGACTGTGTGCGAGTGAGATGTTGAAGTATGGAACCTGCAGTGTTGTGCTACACCAGTTCAATCTCCCAGTAATCACACTGTACAGAGCTTTCTTTCTGTTTTAGTTTGTAATGATCCCAGACTTTGAAAACTTTCTGCCATTTTCTTTGGCCTGAATCTTCTCGCCCCTCGTTGTTATCTCCCGGAGTTTAGCGGGTTGTGCGTCAGTAATAAAGGTCCGTGGGGAAACGCAGTGCTCTGTGTGTTGTTACAGTAAATGGACTAAACCAAGCTTCAAGGCAGCTAATTTGCCTCGATGATTTTTTGTATTCGAATTACTCTAGTTACTTGAGGAATCGTTTCAGTCCTAGTTGCCATGGTTACAATTAGCTTACGACAGACTGGTTAGGTCTATGAGTGTATTTGATGCTGTAAGGGGTTGGCAGGAGGACATTGAGGGCGTGTCCAAATATTCCTATTCATGTCTGTTCATGTTTTCAGGCACTTTAATGAAGATAAAGTTCAGTAGAAGTTTCTTCAGCATAAGTTCTGGATATAACTGTTTTTATCCCACATGTTCAAACTAAAATCATTCACACTGTTAACGCTGTGTAGTTTAATCTAGCTCTGTTTGGCTGAGAACATGATTAACGGTGTCCGTTAGCGCTGAGGATAAACACACACACTGCAAAGTCTTTAATAATGTAGACTGAAGATTACAGGGATTAGTGTCTGATCAGTGATGGAATATGAGTGTGTGTGTGTGAGAACCTGAAGGACTCTCCATCATGACCTGCTGTTCTCTTTGTCTTTTTGTCCATTCTTCAGTCCATGTTATTGTTCTAACGTTTCACCTTTATACACACATTTATAACACACACACAGGTTTATAACACATACATATTTATAACACAAACGTTTATAACACACACACGTTTATAACACACAAACGTTTATAACACACAAACGTGACGCATGCTAAACAGTACAACTGAATCACAGCATTAATGCCATCAAAAAAGTCTACTATGAATAGTGTTAAATATGACTATGAATATGACTGGTTGATGTGTAAACAGGATAGTGTGTGTGCGCACGTGAGTGTGTGTGTGTGCGCACGTGAGTGTGTGTGCGTGCGCACGTGAGTGTGTGTGCGTGCGCACGTGAGTGTGTGTGCGTGCGCACGTGAGTGTGTGTGTGTGTGCGCGCGCACGTGAGTGTGTGTGCGTGCGCACGTGAGTGTGTGTGTGTGTGCGCGCGCACGTGAGTGTGTGTGTGTGTGCGCGCGCACGTGAGTGTGTGTGTGTGTGCGCGCGCGCGCACGTGAGTGTGTGTGTGTGCGCGCGCACGTGAGTGTGTGTGTGTGTGCGCGCGCACGTGAGTGTGTGTGCGCGCGCACGTGAGTGTGAATGTGTGCGTGTATTTCTGGGATTCACTTTCACAGTGAAATTCTTTCACTTCCCCTTACTTGCATGTTATAGATTATTCTCATGCTGGGAGTGGCGATGTTGTTGAAGTGTTGTGTGTGTGTGTGAGAGTGAGTGATAAAATGATTGTCTAATAGGTTATTGAGCAGAATTGTGTGTGTGCGTGCGAGTGTGTGCGCGCGTGCGAGTGTGTGCGCGCGTGCGAGTGTGTGTGCGTGTGTATGTGAGTGAGTGTGGACACTATAGCATCTCTGTGTCTATAGCTCAGTGTTATAAAGTTATAATAACTGTTCAGTGCATCATGACGCTCGAGTGTATAATTTATTAATATAAACTCTAATTTTGTACCCCCCTCACCCCCCAGGGTAACTATGTGCTGGACAGTGACGTCTTGTTGGAGACGCAGCGTGAGGAGTTTGATGTGATCCTGTGTCTGAGTGTCACTAAGTGGATTCACCTGAACTGGGGTGACACTGGGCTCAGACGCTTCTTCCAGCGTGTGTACCGTCACCTTCGTCCCGGTGGTCTCTTCATCCTCGAACCCCAGCCCTGGAACTCCTACAGCAAGAGGAAGAAGCTCACGGTACAGTTACTGCCCACTTCATGTGGGTCAGCGACTCCATATCGGAATTGATTCTTGTCCTTTCACTTCATAAACTTTCTCTTATTTTCTCCCATGCAGGAGGCCATCTATAAAAATTATTTCAGCATCCAGCTGAAGCCGGAGCAGTTCTCCTCCTTCCTGACCAGTGAGGTGGGCTTCTCCAGCTACGAGCTGCTCGGAACTCCAAACAGTTCAACACGAGGTCAGTGACTTTATTTCTGCATGGCAGGAAAACCCAAGGACAGTCTATCTAATCTATCTATAATTTATTAGATGTTTAGATGAATGCTGGTTCTGATAGAAAGGGGTCAGAATACACAGTGCAGGATCTGTCAGGGCTGTTTTGGCAGCAAAAGGGAGACCAACACTATTAGGCAGGTGGTCATAATGTTAAGTCTGGTTGGTGTATATGAATATGCAAATTTGTAAATCTTCAGACTAGTCCAAAGCTAATGAGTAAATTTAGTGACATCACAAAACTAAGCTCAGTTGTAGCTCCGCCCCTGATCTCTAATACAGAAGAATTAAACAGGAAGCTGGTGTGATTGTAGTGGGCAGCACTGTGGTGTGATTGTAGTGGGCAGCACTGTGGTGTGATTGTAGTGGGCAGCACTGTGGTGTGATTGTAGTGGGCAGCACTGTGGTGTGATTGTAGTGGGCAGCACTGTGGTGTGATTGTAGTGGGCAGCACTGTGGTGTGTCTCCAATTAATTTAATGTAAATATCTCTTTCAGGTTTTCAGAGACCGATCTATCTGTTTCACAAAGGCCCTGCTCCTCGAAAGTGAGTGTGTGTGAGTGTGTGAGTGTGTGAGTGTGTGAGTGTGTGAGTGTGTGAGTGTGTGAGTGTGTGAGTGTGTGAGTGTGTGAGTGTGTGAGTGTTAAACCGGGATCAAGACAGCGTGGGAGCTCCAGGGAATACTCCACACCTGTGAGCTGGAGGAAGTTACTCTGAAACACTTTCATCACTTCCTCCTGGACATCAGAGAGAAACAGACTGAGATGAAACAGTGCGAGACTGAAACATTCTCTTCTTTGTATTTGTGGGAAAAAAACACAACTTCGAACAGGTCTTCATCCGTTTTTTGGGGGGGACAGTTTAAGATCTTGGGCTGTTTTGCTGTGAGAAAGTCCGAGGTTTGTGCTGATCATCAGTTACACGTCGTATCATGATGACCTCCTCCTGTTTCATCAGGACGGATCCTCAGGACGGATCTCAACGAACGATCAACTTTTATGGTACTAAACACAATGAGCAGGTGAAGCTAGCTACACAGTCGAGGTCAGGATCTCGTGTTCTGATTCACCTTCATCTCTTCTGATCTAAAGTTGAATCAGCCTTTCTGTAAGCTCTGACTCGACGGGAATCCACACGCAGCTTTACAGAATTATTTCACTTTTTTTTACAGAAACAGTCGATATCTTTAACCATAAACTCACACACTGCACAGGCTCCGCCTCCATCAGGTGTTTTTAATGGAGCATTTACAAATGTTCTTTTCCTACGTGTGTTTACATGTCCTCTTCATGGACCAGGATTAAACCCGAGTCTGTTGTTAAAACTCTGAGCGTATACACACAGTGCAGAAGAGACGGCTCGACTGTTTGGTTTTTTTTCTCCCTCTTCTGCGTCTCCACCCAGACTGTGTCTCTGAGATCAGAAGAAAACCCAAGAGACGAGACCGAACTCCTGAGTTCAGTTCCAGTCTTTAAGCGAGGTATTAAATCCTTCACGGATTAGATGAATGTTGTGTTAAAGCGATAACGGTGTAACTGGATAATAAACTGACTTTTCATTCGAGACGTCTGCCTCCTTCTCCTTCCTCTTTTCACCAACACGTGTTTTTTGCCTTTACTGCTGCGTGATCATTTTTACTGCAAAAAGATTAGATTCAACAATTTATTTAACAAAAATTCATATTCTTACAATGCATATTTTACAAATAAACTTAAAAATGAGGCACATTGCTTATATATACTCATCAGCCATAACATTATGACCACCTGCCTAATATTGAGTTGGTCCCCCTTTTGCTGCTAAAACAGCCCTGACCCGTGGAGTCATGGACTCCACTAGATCCCTGAAGGTGTGCTGTGGGATCTGGCATCAAGATGTCCTGCAAGTTACAACGTGGGGCCTCCATGGATCGGACTTGTTTGTCCAGCACATCCCACAGATGCTGGATTGGATTGAGATCTGGGGAATTTGGAG
>NC_080737.1:20089523-20104523 GCF_019097595.1 Hemibagrus wyckioides | reverse complement strand
ACAGTAACACAGAATGGACACAGTAACACACAGTGACACAGAATGGACACAGTAACACACAGTGACACAGAATGGACACAGTAACACACAGTGACACAGAATGGACACAGTAACACACAGTAACACAGAATGGACACAGTAACACACAGTGACACAGAATGGACACAGTAACACACAGTGACACAGAATGGACACAGTAACACACAGTGACACAGAATGGACACAGTAACACACAGTAACACAGAATGGACACAGTAACACACAGTGACACAGAATGGACACAGTAACACACAGTGACACAGAATGGACACAGTAACACACAGTAACACAGAATGGACACAGTAACACACAGTGACACAGAATGGACACAGTAACACACAGTAACACAGAATGGACACAGTAACACAGAATGGACACAGTAACACACAGTGACACAGAATGGACACAGTAACACACAGTGACACAGAATGGACACAGTAACACACAGTAACACAGAATGGACACAGTAACACACAGTGACACAGAATGGACACAGTAACACACAGTAACACAGAATGGACACAGTAACACACAGTGACACAGAATGGACACAGTAACACACAGTGACACAGAATGGACACAGTAACACACAGTAACACAGAATGGACACAGTAACACACAGTGACACAGAAGGGACACAGTAACACACAGTGACACACAGTAACACACAGTGACACACAGTAACACAGAATGGACACAGTAACACACAGTGACACAGAATGGACACAGTAACACACAGTAACACAAAATGGACACAGTAACACACAGTGACACAGAATGGACACAGTAACACACAGTAACACAGAATGGACACAGTAACACACAGTGACACAGAATGGACACAGTAACACACAGTGACACACAGTAACACAGAATGGACACAGTAACACACAGTAACACAGAATGGACACAGTAACACACAGTAACACAGAATGGACACAGTAACACACAGTGACACAGAATGGACACAGTAACACACAGTAACACAGAATGGACACAGTAACACAGTGACACAGAATGGACACAGTAACACACAGTGACACACAGTAACACACTGACACAGAATGGACACAGTAACACACAGTGACACAGAATGGACACAGTAACACACAGTAACACAAAATGGACACAGTAACACACAGTAACACAGAATGGACACAGTAACACACAGTAACACAGAATGGACACAGTAACACACAGTGACACAGAATGGACACAGTAACACACAGTAACACAGAATGGACACAGTAACACACAGTGACACAGAATGGACACAGTGACACACAGTAACACAGAATGGACACAGTAACACACAGTGACACAGAATGGACACAGTAACACACAGTAACACAATATGGACACAGTAACACACAGTGACACAGAATGGACACAATAACACACAGTAACACAGAATGGACACAGTAACACACAGTAACACAGAATGGACACAGTAACACACAATGACACACAGTAACACACAGTGACACACAGTAACACACAGTAACACAAAGTGACACAGAATGGGCACAGTAACACACAGTGACACAGAATGGACACAGTAACACACAGTGACACACAGTAACACAGAATGGACACAGTAACACACAGTGACACACAGTAACACAGAATGGACACAGTAACACACAGTAACACAGAATGGACACAGTAACACACAGTGACACACAGTAACACAGAATGGACACAGTAACACACAGTGACACACAGTAACACAGAATGGACACAGTAACACACAGTGACACACAGTAACACAGAATGGACACAGTAACACACAGTAACACAGAATGGACACAGTAACACACAGTGACACACAGTAACACAGAATGGACACAGTAACACACAGTGACACACAGTAACACAGAATGGACACAGTAACACACAGTGACACACAGTAACACAGAATGGACACAGTAACACACAGTGACACAATGGACACAGTAACACAAAGTGACACAGAATGGACACAGTAACACACAGTGACACAATGGACACAGTAACACAAAGTGACACAGAATGGACACAGTAACACACAGTGACACAGAATGGACACAGTAACACACAGTGACACAGAATGGACACAGGAACACACAATGACACACAGTAACACAGAATGGACACAGTAACACACAGTGACACACAGTAACACAGAATGGACACAGTAACACACAGTGACACAGAATGGACACAGTAACACACAGTGACACAATGGACACAGTAACACAAAGTGACACAGTAACACAGAATGGACACAGTAACACACACTGACACAGAATGGACACAGTAACACAGAATGGACACAGTAACACACAGTGACACAGAATGGACACAGTAACACAGAATGGACACAGTAACACACAGTGACACAGAATGGACACAGTAACACAGAATGGACACAGTAACACACAGTGACACACAGTAACACAGAATGGACACAGTAACACACAGTGACACAGAAGGGACACAGTAACACACAGTGACACAGAATGGACACAGTAACACACAGTGACACAGAATGGACACAGGAACACACAGTGACACACAGTAACACACAGTAACACAGAATGGACACAGGAACACACAGTGACACAGAAGGGACACAGTAACACACAGTGACACAGAATGGACACAGTAACACACAGTAACACAGAATGGACACAGTAACACACAGTGACACAGAATGGACACAGTAACACACAGTGACACAGAATGGACACAGGAACACACAGTGACACAGAGTAACACAGTAACAAACAGTAACACAGAATGGACACAGGAACACACAGTGACACAGAATGGACACAGGAACACACAGTGACACACAGTAACACACAGTGACACACAGTAACACACAGTAACACAAAGTGACACAGAATGGACACAGTAACACACAGTGACACAGAATGGACACAGTAACACACAGTGACACACAGTAACACAGAATGGACACAGTAACACAAAGTGACACAGAATGGACACAGTAACACACAGTAACACACAGTGACACACAGTAACACAGAATGGACACAGTAACATAGTAACACACAGTAAAATAGTAACAAACAGTAACACACAGTAACATAGTAACACACAGTAACATAGTAACACACAGTAACATATTAACACACAGTAACACACAGTAACATAGTAACACACAGTAACATAGTAACACACAGTAACACACAGTAACACACAGTGGACATAGGAACACACAGTGACACACAGTAACACACAGTGACACACAGGAACACACAGTAACACAGAGTGGACACAGGAACACACAGTGACACACAGTAAAACACAGTGACACACAGTAACACAGAGTGGACACAGTAACACACAGTGACACACAGTAACACAGAGTGGACACAGGAACACACAATGACACAGTAAAATAGTAACATAGTGACACACAGGAACCCACAGTAACATAGTAACACACAGTAAAATAGTAACAAACAGTAACACACAGTAACATAGTAACACATAGTAACACACAGTAACATAGTAACACACAGTAACATAGTAACACACAGTAAAATAGTAACAAACAGTAACACAGTAACATATTAACACAGTAACAGTAACACAGTAACATAGTGACACAGTAATATAGTAACACACAGTAACATAGTAACACACAGTAACACAGTGTCAAACAGTAACATAGTAACACACAGTAACATATTAACACACAGTAACACATAGTAACACACAGTAACATATTAACACATAGTAACACACAGTAACGTAGTAACACACAGTAAAATAGTAACAAACAGTAACACAGTAACATATTAACACAGTAACAGTAACACAGTAACATAGTGACACAGTAATATAGTAACACACAGTAACATAGTAACACAGTAACACAGTGTCAAACAGTAACATAGTAACACAGAGTAACATATTAACACACAGTAACACATAGTAACACATAGTAACACAGAGTAACATATTAACACACAGTAACACATAGTAACACATAGTAACACATAGTAACACACAGTAACATATTAACACATAGTAACACACAGTAACATAGTAACACACAGTAACATAGTAACACACAGTAACATAGTGACACAGTAATATAGTAACACACAGTAACATAGTAACACAGTAACACAGTGTCAAACAGTAACATAGTAACACAGAGTAACATATTAACACACAGTAACACATAGTAACACATAGTAACACACAGTAACATATTAACACATAGTAACACACAGTAACATAGTAACACACAGTAACATAGTAACATAGTAACACACAGTAACATAGTAACATAGTAACACACAGTAACATAGTAACACATAGTAACACACAGTAACATAGTAACACACAGTAAATAGTAACAAACAGTAACACAGTAACATATTAACACAGTAACAGTAACACAGTAACATAGTGACACAGTAATATAGTAACACACAGTAACATAGTAACACACAGTAACACAGTGTCAAACAGTAACATAGTAACACACAGTAACATATTAACACACAGTAACACATAGTAACACACAGTAACATATTAACACATAGTAACACACAGTAACGTAGTAACACACAGTAAAATAGTAACACACAGTAACATATTAACACATAGTAACACACAGTAACATAGTAACACACAGTAACATATTAACACACAGTAACACATAGTAACACACAGTAACATATTAACACATAGTAACACACAGTAACGTAGTAACACACAGTAACATAGTGACACAGTAATATAGTAACACACAGTAACATAGTAACCCACAGTAACACAGTGTCAAACTAACATAGTAACACACAGTAACATAGTAACACACAGTGACACACAGTAACACACAGTGACACACAGTAACACACAGTGACACACAGTAACACACAGTGACACACAGTAACACAGAGTGGACACAGGAACACACAGTGACACACAGTAACACACAGTGACACACAGTAACACACAGTGACACACAGTAACACAGAGTGGACACAGTAACACACAGTGACACACAGTAACACAGAGTGGACACAGGAACACACAATGACACACAGTAAAATAGTAACATAGTGACACACAGTAACCCACAGTAACATAGTAACACACAGTAAAATAGTAACAAACAGTAACACACAGTAACATAGTAACACATAGTAACACACAGTAACATAGTAACAAACAGTAACACACAGTAACATATTAACACAGTAACAGTAACACAGTAACAGTGACACAGTAATATAGTAACACACAGTAACATATTAACACACAGTAACATATTAACACATAGTAACACACAGTAACATAGTAACACACAGTAACGTAGTAACACACAGTAAAATAGTAACACACAGTAACATAGTAACACAGTAACATAGTGACACAGTAATATAGTAACACACAGTAACAGTAACACACAGTAACACAGTGTCAAACAGTAACATAGTAACACACAGTAACATATTAACACACAGTAACACACAGTAACATAGTAACACACAGTAACATAGTAACACACAGTAACACACAGTAACACACAGTGGACATAGGAACACACAGTGACACACAGTAACACACAGTGACACACAGTAACACACAGTAACACAGAGTGGACACAGGAACACACAGTGACACACAGTAACACACAGTGACACACAGTAACACAGAGTGGACACAGGAACACACAGTAACACACAGTAACACACAGTGGACATAAGAACACACAGTGACACACAGTAACACACAGTGACACACAGGAACACACAGTGACACACAGTAACACACAGTGACACACAGTAACACAGAGTGGACACAGGAACACACAGTAACACACAGTGACACACAGTAACACAGAGTGGACACAGGAACACACAGTAACACACAGTAACACACAGTAACAAACAGTGGACATAAGAACACACAGTGACACACAGTAACACACAGTGACACACAGGAACACACAGTGACACACAGTAACACACAGTGACACACAGTAACACACAGTGACACACAGTAACACAGAGTGGACACAGGAACACACAGTGACACACAGTAACACACAGTGACACACAGTAACACAGAGTGGACACAGGAACACACAGTGACACACAGTAACACACAGTGACACACAGTAACACAGAGTGGACACAGGAACACACAGTGACACACAGTAAAATAGTAACATAGTAACACACAGTGGACATAAGAACACACAGTGACACACAGTAAAATAGTAACATAGTGACACACAGTAACCCACAGTAACATAGTAACACACAGTAAAATAGTAACAAACAGTAACACACAGTAACACAGTAACACATAGTAACACACAGTAACATAGTAACAAACAGTAACACACAGTAACATATTAACACAGTAACAGTAACACAGTAATATAGTAACACACAGTAACATAGTAACACAGTAACACAGTGTCAAACAGTAACATAGTAACACACAGTAACATAGTAACACATAGTAACACACAGTAACATAGTAACACATAGTAACACACAGTAACATAGTAACACATAGTAACACACAGTAACATAGTAACACAGTAAAATAGTAACAAACAGTAACACACAGTAACATATTAACACAGTAACAGTAACACAGTAACATAGTGACACAGTAATATAGTAACACACAGTAACATAGTAACACACAGTAACACAGTGTCAAACAGTAACATAGTAACACACAGTAACATATTAACACACAGTAACACATAGTAACATAGTAACAGACAGTAACATAGTAACACACAGTAATATAGTAACACACAGTAACACAGTGTCAAACAGTAACAGTAACACACAGTAACACACAGTAACATAGTAACACACAGTAACATATTAACACACAGTAATATAGTAACACACAGTAATATAGTAACACACAGTAACACTGTCAAACAGTAACATAGTAACACAGTAACATATTAACACACAGTAACACACAGTAACATAGTAACAGACAGTAACATAGTAACACACAGTAATATAGTAACACACAGTAACACAGTGTCAAACAGTAACAGTAACACACAGTAACACACAGTAACATAGTAACACACAGTAACATATTAACACATAGTAACACACAGTAACGTAGTAACACACAGTAAAATAGTAACAAACAGTAACACACAGTAACACATTAACACAGTAACATAGTGACACAGTAATATAGTAACACACAGTAACACAGTGTCAAACAGTAACATAGTAACACACAGTAACATAGTAACACACAGTAACGCACAGTAACATAGTGACACAGTAACATAGTAACACACAGTAACATAGTGACACACAGTAACATAGTAACACACAGTAACATAGTGACACACAGTAACAGTAACATAGTGACAGTAATATAGTAACACACAGTAACATAGTAACACAGTAACAATGACACAGTAACATAGTAACACACAGTAACATCGTAACACACAGTAACACAGTAACATAGTGACACAGTAATATAGTAACACACAGTAACATTGTAACACACAGTGACATAGTGACACACAGTAACATCGTAACACACAGTAACATCGTAACACACAGTAACATAGTGACACACAGTAACATAGTAACACACAGTAACATCGTAACACACAGTAACATAGTAACACACAGTAACATAATGACACAGTAACATAGTAACACACAGTAACATAGTGACACACAGTAACATAGTAACACACAGTAACATAGTGACACACAGTAACATAGTGACACACAGTAACATAGTAACACACAGTAACATAGTGACACACAGTAACATCGTAACACACAGTAACATAGTAACACACAGTAACATAGTGACACACAGTAACATAGTGACACACAGTAACATAGTAACACACAGTAACATAGTGACACACAGTAACATAGTGACACACAGTAACATAGTAACACACAGTAACATCGTAACACACAGTAACATAGTGACACACAGTAACATAGTGACACACAGTAACATAGTGACACACAGTAACATAGTGACACACAGTAACATAGTGACACACAGTAACATAGTAACACACAGTAACATAGTGACACACAGTAACATAGTGACACACAGTAACATAGTAACACACAGTAACATAGTGACACACAGTAACATAGTGACACACAGTAACATAGTGACACACAGTAACATAGTGACACACAGTAACATAGTGACACACAGTAACATAGTGACACACAGTAACATAGTGACACACTAACATCGTAACACACAGTAACATAGTAACACACAGTAACATAGTGACACACAGTAACATCGTAACACACAGTAACATAGTAACACACAGTAACATAGTGACACACAGTAACATCGTAACACACAGTAACAGTAACACACAGTAACATAGTGACACACAGTAACATAGTAACACACAGTAACATAGTGACACACAGTAACATAGTGACACACAGTAACATAGTGACACACAGTAACATAGTAACACACAGTAACATAGTGACACACAGTAACATAGTGACACACAGTAACATCGTAACACAGTAACATAGTGACACACAGTAACATAGTGACACACAGTAACATAGTAACACACAGTAACATAGTGACACACAGTAACATCGTAACACACAGTAACATGGTAACACACAGTAACATAGTGACACACAGTAACATAGTAACACACAGTAACATCGTAACACACAGTAACATAGTGACACACAGTAACATAGTGACACACAGTAACATAGTGACACACAGTAACATAGTGACACACAGTAACATAGTAACACACAGTAACATAGTGACACACAGTAACATAGTGACACACAGTAACATAGTGACACACAGTAACATAGTAACACACAGTAACATAGTGACACACAGTAACATAGTGACACACAGTAACATAGTGACACACAGTAACATAGTGACACACAGTAACATAGTGACACACAGTAACATAGTGACACACAGTAACATAGTGACACACAGTAACATAGTGACACACAGTAACATAGTAACACACAGTAACATAGTGACACACAGTAACATAGTGACACACAGTAACATAGTGACACACAGTAACATAGTGACACACAGTAACATAGTGACACACAGTAACATAGTGACACACAGTAACATAGTGACACACAGTAACATAGTAACACACAGTAACATAGTGACACACAGTAACATAGTGACACACAGTAACATAGTGACACACAGTAACATAGTGACACACAGTAACATAGTAACACACAGTAACATAGTGACACACAGTAACATAGTGACACACAGTAACATAGTGACACACAGTAACATAGTAACACACAGTAACAGTGACACACAGTAACATCGTAACACAGTAACATAGTGACACACAGTAACATAGTGACACACAGTAACATAGTGACACACAGTAACATAGTAACACACAGTAACATAGTGACACACAGTAACATAGTAACACACAGTAACATAGTGACACACAGTAACATAGTGACACACAGTAACATAGTGACACACAGTAACATAGTGACACACAGTAACATAGTGACACACAGTAACATAGTGACACACAGTAACATAGTGACACACAGTAACATAGTAACACACAGTAACATAGTGACACACAGTAACATAGTGACACACAGTAACATAGTAACACACAGTAACATAGTGACACACAGTAACATCGTAACACAGTAACATGGTAACACACAGTAACATAGTGACACACAGTAACATAGTGACATAGTGACACAGTAATATAGTGACAGTAATTTACAAACATAGTAACACACAGTAACATCGTAACACACAGTAACACAGTAACATAGTGACACAGTAATATAGTAACACACAGTAACATTGTAACACACAGTGACATAGTGACACACAGTAACATAGTGACACACAGTAACATAGTGACACACAGTAACATAGTGACACACAGTAACATAGTAACACACAGTAACATCGTAACACACAGTAACATAGTGACACACAGTAACATAGTGACACACAGTAACATAGTGACACACAGTAACATAGTGACACACAGTAACATAGTAACACACAGTAACATAGTAACACACAGTAACATAGTGACACACAGTAACATAGTGACACACAGTAACATAGTGACACACAGTAACATAGTAACACACAGTAACATAGTGACACACAGTAACATCGTAACACACAGTAACATAGTAACACACAGTAACATAGTGACACATAGTAACACAGTGAGACACAGTAACACAGTAACAGTAACATTACTAAACAGATTTAGTAATGTTGATCATGTCATAGTGGTTAAGTCATGATAAAGGTCAAAAGTCATGCTGTCATAGCTCAGGAGACTAATTCTCACACACGATGAATTTAAGTGATTAGCTTAAGAACTGGAGTTAGAGGAAACACAGCTGTGAGAATCAGCTGCAGATCAACACGTAAAAAATCAACACAACAGATCTGAGTGAGACTGATGCACTGCTCCAGCTTTCACTTATTAAAGTCTGTCCCAAAATTCTTCCTGAAACCTACACACACTTCCTCTGTGGCCATGCTGACATGCTAATGCAGCAGAGGACTTCCTGTCATCAATAAACCATGACATGTCTGTATCTGGATCTGTTTAATGCTGAAAATATCCAGATCTGGATCTGGATTTAAACTGACAGTGGGTCCAGAAGAAATGACCCCTGTATGGAGAGTTTATAGTTTTCACTGACAAATCAATGTCAAGACTATTATTTTTTACTATTTTATTAATTTTACACAGATAAACTTTTACCCAGAGTATACAGAGCAGCAGTTAGTCACAGTTACAGTTACTCTGTTCGCTTTCAGAACCTCCTTATATACACTGTATTTCCAAAAGTATTGGGACACCCTTCCAAATCATTGAATTCAGGTGTTGTTTTTCAGGGGTTGGGCTCCGCCCCTTAGTTCCAGTGAAAGGAACTCTTAATGCTTCAGCTTCATACCAAGACATTTTGGACAATTTCATGCTCCCTCAGAGTCATGACCTCAACCCCATAGAACACCTTTGGGATGAATTAGAGCGGAGACTGTGAGCCAGACCAAAACTGGGACGTCTGCCTTTCCATGCACATGAATGAAATATGGAGTTGTCCCGCCCTTTGCAGCTATAACATCTTCAACTCTTCTGGGAAGGCTTTCCACAAGGTTTAGGAGTGTGTTTATGGGAATTTTTGACCATTCCTAGAGAAGCGCATTTGTGAGGTCAGGCACTGATGTTGGACGAGAAGGTCTGTCTCACAGTCTCCACTCTAATTCATCACAAAGGTGTTCTATGGGGTTGAGGTCAGGACTCTGTGCAGGACAGTCAAGTTCCTCCACACCAAACTCACTCATCCATGTCTTTATGGACCTTGCTTAGCTCACTGGTGTGCAGTCATGTTGGAACAGGAAGGGGTCATCCCCAAACTGTTCCCACAAAGAGCATAAAATTGTCCAAAATGTCTTGGTATGAAGCTGAAGCATTAAGAGTTCCTTTCACTGGAACTAAGGGGCCGAGCCCAACCCCTGAAAAACAACACCTGAACTCAATGATGTGGGGGGGTGTCCCAATACTTTTGGCAACATAGTGTAACTCTAATATCTATAAGCAGTCTGTGATCCTGGTGCTGATACTGAGTCACTGCGTGAAACAGATTTTAATCCAAACATAAATAACTTTAAATATCCGCCAGACTGCAGCGTCACAAAACTTCACCAATTATCTTAAGATGAAAAAATGGATCCTGACAGATGACAGTTTGCGTCGATTTGTCTTTTTTCATTGTGTGTGTGTGTGTAAGCATGTGTTACATCACTGACTATTCCACAGATGTGTGTGTGTGTGTGTGTGTGTGTCATTCGGCTCCTTTTGGCTTCGTTTGATTTGTGGCCTGTTCCCATGGCGACGGAGGCGAGTGCCTGCCTGCTTGTCAGTTGACAGAAGTAGACAATATGAAGTGGGCGAGAAAGAAATGTGTGAGAAGATTTCTACGCCTTTTTTTCAAAGTGCTCCATGCATGTGTGTGTGTGTGTATGTGTGTGTCTGTGTGTGTCTATGTGTGTGTGTGTGTGTGTGTGTGGTACTTGAAGTGACCAGTGTATGTGTTTGTGTGTATTTTACTTGAAATGACGTGTGTGTGTGTGAGACAGAGAGAGAGAGAGAGAGAGAGTCTGAGGTAGAGATTTACTCTGAAAATGTCTTTGAGAAGAAATCGAAGCGTCCCTGTGGGTGTGAGGAGTGAGAATGTACTCGCTCTTCCAAATATAGCCCACGGTTTGGTGTGTTTCACTGTGTTCAGTAATTAACGCTCTCCTCCATCTTTCTTTGTTAGCCTGAAGTAGAGCTGTTTATAATCCACAGTTTGGTAAATAAATTGAGCAGAAAAACTCCTGAACATTGCAGTGAAGTGTTTCCACTTGTCTGAGGGGTAGAAGTGTAAAGTCTTCAGAGACCGAGACAGATTTATGGGAATGAACTCATCTGTGTGTGTGTGTGTGTATGTGTGTGTCTGTGTGAGTGAGACATGCAGCGGTCATTTGACTGACCCGTGTCTGTGTGAGTCTGAGACATGCAGCGGTCATGTAACTGACCCGTGTCTGTGTGAGTCTGAGACATGCAGCGGTCATGTAACTGACCCGTGTCTGTGTGAGTCTGAGACATGCAGCGGTCATTTGGCCGACTCAAAGCTCTTCATCCCAGAGTCTGGAGCTCATCTGAAGTTCTGATCAAATAGTTTGTTGCATTTCCGCTCTGTGTGTGTGTGTGTGTGTGTGTGTGTGTTTAATGCAATGATCCTCACAGGATCTCTGGATTAACACAAAACTCTCACACACTGGATTCTGGCACATTTTTAGAATCATGTGAATGTTTTAAGTCCAATCTGAAACTTGTTTAAAATGTTTATTTATTTTTTCATGTGTTGTGAGAAGTGTTTATTTTTACTCCTGTTTGTTTATCTGAGTTTTATTTTATTGATATCAGTATTTTATTTCTCTTCATTACACATTGGACTGATTTGAGTGTACAGAGTAATAGAGCCACAGATGGACAGGAGTGGACGTTACAGAAAAGGAAGTTAGCTGATTTTGAATTATTATTATGATTATTATTATTATTATTATTATTATTATTATTATTATTATTATTATTATATCAGATATTGGTCTGATTCTAGCTGCTTCTACACTTATGCTCAGCAGATGGTTCAGAAATAAAGGCCTGCAGCTGATCTGCCAGCAGAAGCAGACTATTTGAAAGCTCTTTGAACAGATGGGTTTGTGATAGACTGATCCAAAGTCAAACTGTCCGTCCTAAGTTCATCCAGAACCCAAAGAGGTCCAACCTGATGTCTAGCCAGAACCCATCTAACCCTGCTGCTCTCTTGTCCACTCGGCCAGAGCTTCCTCAGGGGTCTGGATCTAGAAAGTTCTGAACAGGATCTAGCCAGGTTCTGGATCTAGCAGGGTTCTGGAACTAGCCATGTTCTGGATCTAGCCGGGTTCTGGATCTAGCCAGGTTCTGGATCTAGCCGGGTTCTGGATCTAGCCGGGTTCTGGAACTAGCCATGTTCTGGATTTAGCTGGGTTCTGGACTCTGGCTGGATTCTAAATCTAGCCGGGTTCTGGATCTAGCAGGGTTCTGGAACTAGCCATGTTCTGGTTCTAGCCGGGTTCTGGATCTAGCTGGGTTCTGGATCTAGCCATGTTCTGGATCTAGCTGGGTTTTGGATCTAGCCAGGTTCTGGATCTAGCTGGGTTTTGGATCTAGCCAGGTTCTGGATCTAGCTGGGTTCTGGATCTAGCCTCTTCTGTCCGCCTTTAACTCACCTGTTAGCGAATACTTTTTTGTTGTTTTGTTAGATCCATCAGATCCATCGTGAGCTGAGATCATTGGAGAAGAATCATATAAGTGTTCTCTTACGCCTGAAACCCAAATGCTACATTTAAAGCTTTAGTGCAATCCAGCATGATTTTTTTTTGCTAGCCTTCTTTATGCCACGCCCACTTTGTCTGATAGACAGCTTAGATCATGCTACTCTTCTGAAAGATCTGTTCATGGGTCTTAGAAGAAGTTCTGATGAAATATCAGTCTGTTTGTAATGGACACAGAGGTCAGCTCTGGATCGGTTCTGGTTCAGTTCTGGATTACAGAAACACCGGATGGAGCGAGTGTGAATTCATCACAGTCGAGATGCAGAGAGTCTCTAAAGCAGCAGATCACCAGATCATTAGAACAGTGGGTTATGAGCCTGCAGAATACCACACACACACACATACAAACACACACACACCGTACACACACATGCTGTATACACACACAGTACACACACACACACACTGTATACACACACAGTACACACACACACACACACCGTACACACACACACCCTGTATATACACACACAGTACACACATAGTACACACACACGCTGTATACACACACAGTACACACACACACACCGTACACACACACACACACGCTGCATACACACACAGGCACAAACATACACACACACTGTAAATACACACACAGTACACAGACACACACACACACACTGTACATACATGCATACACACTGTACACAGAAACCGTACACACACACACAAATACACAAACACAGACTGTACAAACACTGTACACACACTGTACTTACTCACACACACTGTACATACACGCATACATACTGTACACACACACACACACACACACTGTACACAGAAACCATACACACATACACACACACACACACACACACAGACTGTACAAACACTGTACACACACTGTACCTACTCACTCACACACACACACACACTCACACACACACACACAGGAGGCAGCAATGACAGTGTGCAGTGGTTGTGTTTACATTAGAATAAATTCTGCATGGGTAATGTGTCTCGGGTGGCCAG
>NC_080737.1:20057023-20079523 GCF_019097595.1 Hemibagrus wyckioides | reverse complement strand
TGGTGACTGTGCAGGCCATGGGAGATGTTCAACTTCACTTTCATGTTCATCAAACCACTCTGTCACCAGTCTTGCTGTGTGTATTGGTGCATTATCATCCTGATACATGGCACCGCCTTCAGGATACAATGTTTGAACCATTGGGTGCACATGGTCCTCCAGAATGGTTCGGTAGTCCTTGTGACGCGCCCATCTAGCACAAGTATTGGGCCTAGGGAATGCCATGATATTGCAGCCCAAACCATCACTGATCCACCCCCATGCTTCACTCTGGACATGCAACAGTCTGGGTGGTACGCTTCTTTGGGGCTTCTCCACACCGTAACTCTCCCGGATGTGGGAAAGACAGTGAAGGTGGACTCATCAGAGAACAATACATGTTTCACATTGTCCACAGCCCAAGATTTTCGCTGCTGGCACCATTGAAACCGACGTTTGGCATTGCCACAAGTGACCAAAGGTTTGGCTATAGCAGCTCGGCCATGTACATTGACCCTGTGGAGCTCCCGACGGACAGTTTTGGTGGAAACAGGAGAGTTGAGGTGCACATTTAATTCTGCAGTGAGTTGGGCAGCTGTGGTTTTATGTTTTTTGGATACAATCCGGGTTAGCACCCGGACATCCCTTTCAGACAGCTTCCTCTTGCGTCCACAGTTACTCCTGTTGGATGTGGTTCGTCCTTCTTGGTGGTATGCTGACATTACCCTGGATACCGTGGCTCTTGATACATCACAAAGACTTGCTGTCTTAGTCACAGATGCGCCAGCGAGACGTGCACCAACAATTTGTCCTCTTTTGAACTCTGATATGTCTCCCATAATGTTGTGTACATTGCAATATTTTAAGCAAAACTGTGCTATTACTCTGCTAATTAAACCTTCACACTCTGCTCTTACTGGTGGAATGTGCAATCAATGAAGATTGGCCACCAGGCTGGTCAAATTTAGCCATGAAACCTCCAACACTAAATTGGCCAGTGTTTCAGTTTCATTGTCCAACCCCTGTATATACCTGCGCTACAGTCAGAGCTGCTATTTACCTCATTAAGTGATAAACATAAAAACATTCAGAACACACGTGTAATAATGAAGTGTGTTGATTCATGAATCTGATTTTGTGAAGTAGGTGTGTGTATTTGTGTATTGTTAGTATTGTGTGTATTGTGTACTGTGTATACTGTGTGTTTTGTATATTGTGTGTATTGTTAGTATTGTGTGTCCTGTGTGTATTGTGTATTATGTATGTACTGTGTGTACTGTGTGTATTGTGTATTGTGTGTGCTGTGTGTTTTATGTGTATTGTGTGTGTGCTGTGTGTGCTGTGTATTGTGTGTCCTGTGTGTATTGTGTATTGTGTATGCTGTGTGTTTTATGTGTATTGTGTGTATTGTGTGTATTGTGTGTGCTGTGTGTTTTATGTGTATTGTGTGTATTGTGTATGTGCTGTGTGTGCTGTGTGTATTGTGTGTGCTGTGTGTATTGTGTATGCTGTGTGTTTTATGTGTATTGTGTGTGATGTGTGTACTGTGTGTATGCTGTGTGTTTTATGTGTATTGTGTGTATTGTGTATGTGCTGTGTGTGCTGTGTGTATTGTGTGTTTTATGTGTATTGTGTGTGTGCTGTGTGTTTTATGTGTACTGTGTGTGCTGTGTGTATTGTGTGTACTGTGTGTATTGTGTATTGTGTATGATGTGTGTTTTATGTGTACTGTGTGTATTGTGTGTACTGTGTGTACTGTGTGTATTGTGTATTGTGTGTGCTGTGTGTATTGTGTGTACTGTGTGTGTTGTGTGTGCTGTGTGTATTGTGTGTACTGTGTGTATTGTGTATTGTGTATGCTGTGTGTTTTATGTGTATTGTGTGTGATGTGTGTACTGTGTGTATGCTGTGTGTTTTATGTGTATTGTGTGTATTGTGTATGTGCTGTGTGTGCTGTGTGTATTGTGTGTTTTATGTGTATTGTGTGTGTGCTGTGTGTTTTATGTGTACTGTGTGTGATGTGTGTACTGTGTGTATGCTGTGTGTTTTATGTGTATTGTGTGTATTGTGTATGTGCTGTGTGTGCTGTGTGTATTGTGTGTTTTATGTGTATTGTGTGTGTGCTGTGTGTTTTATGTGTACTGTGTGTGCTGTGTGTATTGTGTGTACTGTGTGTATTGTGTATTGTGTGTGATGTGTGTTTTATGTGTACTGTGTGTATTGTGTATATTGTGTGTACTGTGTGTATTGTGTATTTTGTGTGATGTGTGTTTTGTGTGTACTGTGTGTACTGTGTGTACTGGGTGTATTGTGTGTACTGTGTGTATTGTGTATTGTGTGTGATGTGTTTATTGTGTGTACTGTGTGTATTGTGTATTGTGTGTGATGTGTGTTTTATGTGTACTGTGTGTATTGTGTATATTGTGTGTACTGTGTGTATTGTGTATATTGTGTGTACTGTGTGTATTGTGTATTTTGTGTGATGTGTGTTTTGTGTGTACTGTGTGTACTGTGTGTACTGTGTGTATTGTGTATTGTGTGTGCTGTGTGTATTGTGTGTACTGTGTGTGTTGTGTGTACTGTGCATACTGTGTGTTTTATGTGTACTGTGTGTATTGTGTGTATTGTGTGTACTGTGTGTATTGTGTGTACTGTGTGTACTGTGTGTATTGTGTGTACTGTGTGTGTTGTGTGTACTGTGCATACTGTGTGTATTGTGTGTACTGTGTGTATTGTGTATTGTGTGTGCTGTGTGTATTGTGTGTACTGTGTGTGTTGTGTGTACTGTGTGTATTGTGTGTGCTGTGTGTACTGTGTGTACTGTGTGTATTGTGTATTGTGTGTGCTGTGTGTACTGTGTGTACTGTGTGTATTGTGTGTGCTGTGTGTACTGTGTGTACTGTGTGTACTGTGTGTATTGTGTATTGTGTGTACTGTGTGTACTGTGTGTACTGTGTGTATTGTGTGTGCTGTGTGTATTGTGTGTACTGTGTGTGTTGTGTGTATTGTGTGTATTGTGTGTGCTGTGTGTATTTTGTGTGTATTGTGCTGTATTGTGTTATTGTGTGTACTGTGTGTGTGTGTGTGTATGTGTGTGTACTGTGCTGTATTGTGTGTGCTGTGTTATTACTGTATGTGTGTGTACTGTGTGTGTGTGTGTGTATGTGTGTGTGTATTGTGTGTGCTGTGTGTGTGTATTGTGTGTACTGTGTGTGTTGCTGTGTATTATTGTGGTGTGTTGCTTATTGTGTGTGCTGTGTGTAACTATTGTGTGTGCTGTGTGATTATTGTGTGTACTGTGTGTGTTGTGTGTATATTATGTGTGTGCTGTGTGTATTGTGTGTACTGTGTGTGTTGTGTGTATTGTGTGTATTGTGTGTGCTGTGTGTATGTGTATTGTGTGTGTTTTTGTGTGCTGTGTGTATTGTGTGTGTACTGTGTGTGTTGTTGTGTATTGTTGTGTATTGTTGTGTGCTGTGTGTATTGTGTGTATTGTGTGTGTTGTGTGTATGTGTGTTATTATTGTGCTGTGTGTATTTTGTGTGCTGTGTGTATTGTGTGTACTGTGTGTGTTGTGTGTATTGTGTGTACTGTGTGTATTGTGTGTGCTGTGTGTATTGTGTGTACTGTGTGTGTTGTGTGTATTGTGTGTATTGTGTGTGCTGTGTGTATTTTGTGTGCTGTGTGTATTGTGTGTACTGTGTGTGTTGTGTGTATTGTGTGTGCTGTGTGTATTGTGTGTACTGTGTGTGTTGTGTGTATTGTGTGTGCTGTGTGTATTGTGTGTACTGTGTGTGTTGTGTGTATTGTGTGTATTTTGTGTGCTGTGTGTATTTTGTGTGCTGTGTGTATTGTGTGCTGTGTGCTGTGTGTATTGTGTGCTGTGTGTATTGTGTGCTGTGTGTATTGTGTGCTGTGTGTATTGTGTGCTGTGTGCTGTGTGTATTGTGTGATGTGTGCTGTGTGTATTGTGTGCTGTGTGTATTGTGTGCTGTGTGTATTGTGTGCTGTGTGTATTGTGTGCTGTGTGTATTGTGTGATGTGTGCTGTGTGTATTGTGTGCTGTGTGTATTGTGTGCTGTGTGTATTGTGTGTATTGTGTGCTGTGTGTATTGTGTGCTGTGTGTATTGTGTGCTGTGTGTATTGTGTGTATTGTGTGTGCTGTGTGTATTTTGTGTGCTGTGTGTATTGTGTGTACTGTGTGTGTTGTGTGTATTGTGTGTACTGTGTGTATTGTGTGTGCTGTGTGTATTGTGTTTACTGTGTGTGTTGTGTGTATTGTGTGTATTGTGTGTGCTGTGTGTATTTTGTGTGCTGTGTGTATTGTGTGTACTGTGTGTGTTGTGTGTACTGTGTGTGCTGTGTGTATTGTGTGTGCTGTGTGTATTGTGTGTATTTTGTGTACTGTGTGTGCTGTGTGTATTGTGTGTACTGTGTGTGTTGTGTGTATTGTGTGTGCTGTGTGTATTGTGTGTACTGTGTGTGCTATTGTTGTTGCATTATTGTTATTGTGTGCTGTATTGTGATATTGTGTGTGTTGTTGTGTATTATTGTGTATTGTGTATTGTGTGTTATTGTGCTGTGTGTGTGTGTTGTGTGTATTGCTGTGTGCTGTGTGTATTGTGTGTACTGTGTGTGTTGTTATTGTGTATTGTTGTGTATTATTATTGTTAACAGTTATTGTGCTGTGTGTATTTTGTGTGCTGTGTGTATTGTGTGTACTGTGTGTGTTGTGTGCTGTGTGTATTTTGTGTGCTGTGTGTATTTTGTGTGCTGTGTGTATTGTGTGTACTGTGTGTGTTGTGTGTATTGTGTGTATTGTGTGTGCTGTGTGTATTGTGTGTACTGTGTGTGTTGTGTGCTGTGTGTATTGTGTGTACTGTGTGTACTGTGTGTGCTGTGTGTATTTTGTGTGCTGTGTGTATTGTGTGTACTGTGTGTACTGTGTGTGTTGTGTGCTGTGTGTATTGTGTGTGCTGTGTGTATTTTGTGTGCTGTGTGTATTGTGTGTATTGTGTGTGCTGTGTGTATTTTGTGTGCTGTGTGTATTGTGTGTGTACTGTGTGTGTTGTATTGTGTATTGTTGTGTACTGTGTGTATTGTTATGTGTGCTGTGTGTATTGTGTTATTACTGTGTGTGTGTTATTGTGATTGTGTGTATTGTGTGTATTGTGTGTGCTGTGTGTATTTTGTGTGCTGTGTGTATTGTGTGTACTGTGTGTGTTGTGTGTACTGTGTGTGCTGTGTGTATTGTGTGTGCTTATTATTATTGTGTGTGTGTATTATTGTGTGTGCTGTGTGTATTGTGTGTATTTTGTGTACTGTGTGTGCTGTGTGTATTGTGTGTACTGTGTGTGTTGTGTGTATTGTGTGTGCTGTGTGTATTGTGTGTACTGTGTGTGTTGTGTGTATTGTGTGTGCTGTGTGTATTGTGTGTACTGTGTGTGTTGTGTGTATTGTGTGTATTTTGTGTGCTGTGTGTATTTTGTGTGCTGTGTGTATTGTGTGTACTGTGTGTGTTGTGTGCTGTGTGTATTGTGTGTGCTGTGTGTATTTTGTGTGCTGTGTGTATTGTGTGTACTGTGTGTGTTGTGTGTATTGTGTGTATTGTGTGTGCTGTGTGTATTGTGTGTACTGTGTGTGTTGTGTGCTGTGTGTATTGTGTGTGCTGTGTGTATTTTGTGTGCTGTGTGTATTGTGTGTATTGTGTGTGCTGTGTGTATTTTGTGTGCTGTGTGTATTGTGTGTACTGTGTGTGTTGTGTGTATTGTGTGTACTGTGTGTATTGTATGTGCTGTGTGTATTTTGTGTGCTGTGTGTATTGTGTGTACTGTGTGTGTTGTGTGTATTGTGTGTACTGTGTGTGTTGTGTGCTGTGTGTATTTTGTGTGCTGTGTGTATTGTGTGTACTGTGTGTGTTGTGTGTATTGTGTGTACTGTGTGTATTGTATGTGCTGTGTGTATTTTGTGTGCTGTGTGTACTGTGTGTACTGTGTGTATTTTGTGTGCTGTGTGTATTGTATGTGCTGTGTGTATTTTGTGTGCTGTGTGTATTGTGTGTACTGTGTGTATTTTGTGTGCTGTGTGTATTGTATGTGCTGTGTGTATTTTGTGTGCTGTGTGTATTGTGTGTGCTGTGTGTATTTTGTGTGCTGTGTGTATTGTGTGTGCTGTGTGTATTGTGTGTGCTGTGTGTATTGTGTGTATTTTGTGTACTGTGTGTGCTGTGTGTGCTGTGTGTATTGTGTGTATTTTGTGTACTGTGTGTACTGTGTGTATTTTGTGTACTGTGTGTGCTGTCTGTATTGTGTGTGCTGTGTGTATTTTGTGTGCTGTGTGTTGTGTGTACTGTGTGTATTGTGTGTGCTGTGTGTATTTTGTGTGCTGTGTGTGCTGTGTGTACTGTGTGTATTGTGTGTATTTTGTGTACTGTGTGTATTGTGTGTGCTGTGTGTATTGTGTGTATTTTGTGTACTGTATGTATTGTGTGTACTGTGTGTATTGTGTGTATTTTGTGTACTGTGTGTATTGTGTGTGCTGTGTGTATTGTGTGTATTTTGTGTACTGTGTGTATTGTGTGTACTGTGTGTATTGTGTGTATTTTGTGTACTGTGTGTATTGTGTGTACTGTGTGTATTGTGTGTACTGTGTGTATTGTGTGTGCTGTGTGTATTGTGTGTATTTTGTGTACTGTGTGTATTGTGTGTACTGTGTGTATTGTGTGTATTTTGTGTACTGTGTGTATTGTGTGTACTGTCTGTATTGTGTGTACTGTGTGTATTGTGTGTATTTTGTGTACTGTGTGTATTGTGTGTACTGTGTGTATTGTGTGTGCTGTGTGTATTGTGTGTATTTTGTGTACTGTGTGTATTGTGTGTGCTGTGTGTATTGTGTGTATTTTGTGTACTGTGTGTATTGTGTGTACTGTGTGTATTGTGTGTATTGTGTGTACTGTGTGTATTGTGTGTACTGTGTGTATTGTGTGTGCTGTGTGTATTGTGTGTATTTTGTGTACTGTGTGTATTGTGTGTACTGTGTGTATTGTGTGTATTGTGTGTACTGTGTGTATTGTGTGTACTGTGTGTATTGTGTGTACTGTCTGTATTGTGTGTACTGTGTGTATTGTGTGTATTGTGTGTATTGTGTTACTCTTGTCTGTCCCGTGTTGTTGGTTGTGTGAAGCGATGAGGAGAAGTGTGTGCAGGTGAACTGGTCTGAGTGGAAACTTTGCTTTACTCCTGGGAGGAAAAGAGGATGTGTTTTTTTCTCTTCACAGTGTCCAGGAAGCACTGGCTCTTTCTGACCGCCTCTGAGTCTCAAACACTGGACACTGAAATGTAGAGGAGGTGGAAAAGGGTGGGGTCTAGACACAACGCCTACCCACTTTTAGTGACATCACTGAGCTCCTAACTCATAGCTACATGCTACAGACATGTAGGTCATGTGACCTGCTGATGAAGAAGTGTGGCCACGCCCACTAGAACAGTTCCAAAATTATTGGCACCCTTGGGTTTGAAATATGAATGTCTGAAAATAGGAGAGTGGGAACTGTGTCTCACACCCTCTCTCTCTCTTTCTTTAGTCTCTATCTTTTTCTGTCTCTCTTCTTCATCTGTCTCCCTCTCTTCTGTCTCTCCCTCTCTCTTCTGTATCTCTCTCTTTTTCTGTCTCTCTTCTTCTGTCTCTTTTCTCTCTCTCATTCTGTCTCTCTCTTCTTCTTCAGTCTCTCTCTTCTGTCTCTCTCTCTTCTTGTTGCCTGAAAGATGGAAAGAGAGTGAGGCAGACTGAGAATGAGAGAAAGAAATGAAAATATAAAGAGGGTGTAAGAGAGCGAGAGAGAGCGAGAGAGAGAGAGAGAGAGAGAGAATATAAACAGGCAGGTGAATATAAACAGGTCTATATGTGTGTAATATGGAAGAGAGAGAAATAGCGTGGGTGAGTTTCTCTCTCTCTCTCGCGCTCTCTCTCTCTTTCTGTCGTTTATGAACAGACCGTGTGACTCAGAGGCGGTTCTATCTGCCAGGTTTCTTTCTGTCCTGATTAGTCCATTTAGACCCAGACCTTTCCCCAACTCTCCCTCTCTCCCCCTCTCTCTTTCTTCTATCTCCCCTTTTCCCTCCCTCTCACCCCCCCCATTACTACCACCCCGCCCCCTGCTTGTCCTCTATTCCTCATTTCATTTTATTTTATATTTACCTATCACAGAGACCCCCTCCCCTCTCCCCCCTCCTCTCCTCATCCCTCTCTCCTCTCCTCCGTGCTGGTGGGTTTTCTCTCGGCTGCTCTTGCATATGTGTCTCTGATGAAGGCTCGCACTAAACTGCCTTCGCTCTGCTCTTGCGTGGTACGTATGTTTTTCCTGTGGTCCAAGGAATCTCCATCCTCCTCTCTCTCTCTCCATCTCTCTCTCTCTCTCTTTCTCTGTCTATATTCATCTGTCTCTCTTTCTGTCTCTTTTTCTCTGCGGTGCAGTGTCCAGGTTTTGGGTTGTTTATGTGAGATCAGACATCTTGTTGATTCTGCCTAAAAATACAGACTCTGTGCGTGTCTGTGAATGTGTGTGTGTGTGTGTCTGTGAATGTGTGTGTGTGTGTGTCTGTGAATGTGTGTGTTTGTGTGTGCGTGTGACATCTGGAGGTTACTTAGCTATGCTATGAATTATGGTACGTGTGTGTGTGTGTGTGTGTGGGTTGTATAGTGCTGTGGATTTCATTACTGGGTGGAAAACATCTGCAGTGTTTGTGTGTGTGTGTGTGTGTGTGTGTGTGTGTGTTTGTCTATTGCTTTGGTGTGTAGCATGAAGAGCAACTTCATGCACTTGTTGAATATGAGAGAGACAGAGAGAGAAGACAGATAAAATGACTGGAAAATGAAAGCCTGGGAGGCAGACAGACAGACAGGCAGACAGACAGACTGGAATTGTTGGTTACTTACTATAAACACTACATCAAACTCTCTCTCTCTCTCCCTATTCTCTCCCTATCTATCCGTCTGTCTCTCTCTGAACTGTCTCTCTCAGTTCAGTTTAAAATTTTCAACCTCCCCCCCACCCCCATTACTCTCAGGTTTATTGTATATTATTATATATATGACTCAGTGACACAGGCTTCCTGTCTACATCAGAGAGGGTCAAAGGTCAGTCATAGGGATAATCTGTGTTTGTGTGTGTGTGTGTGAGAGAGAGAGAGAGAGAGAGAGAGAGAGAGAGAGAGAGAGAATGTGAATTTCTGCTAAGTCATTCTCTGCTGTCGTTATGAAGCAGCAGCTTTATGATCTCTCGTCTGCTGAAGCTGTTTTAAGCCCCGCCCCCGAATTCCTCTACAGTCTGTGTGTGTGTGTGTGTGTGTGTGCACAGTATACTAAACTAGCATCATTAGCTAGCCAGCTAATTAACAATAACATTTCCTCTGTACCCAGAACCCCTACTTACAGCAGCTTCCATAATTATTCGTATCCTTCATATAAAAAATGAATGTAATAAATAATCCATATGTGATATTTTGAGCTTTAAGATATAGATGTGTAATTAGTCCACTTTATTAGAAACACCTGTGCACCTGCTCTGTTATGTAAATTACAAATCAGCCATTGTATTTTGTCTTGTTTTTGCCGTCACCTGATTGGCTGCTGAATCACTGCATGAACTTCACTTCCTCTCATTCCAGCGTGACGTCCTGCGATTCTGCTTCCATCCTCCATCGCATTCATGTCTGCATTAGCGCCAATCTCAGGGTTTAAACGAGGCTCGTATCCAGAGACTGACCTCAGATATGTAGCTGTTTATTCTGTTTCTCTGAATCCTGATGAAGACTTTATTACTGATGGTGCAGATGTGATACCCTACTGGATCACCACTGGATTTGTTTTTTAATCTGTAAATGTTTGCATGTGAAGAGACTGATTGTTGGGATTCATTTTATTGTATTTACACAATAATAAACTATTAACAGTTTATGACATAAAATAAAAGATATGTTAATTAAAGAGTTATAATATATTTTTCCATATTTTGTTGAAAGTGAAGTGCTTAAACTTAAAAACATTCTTAGTAACAGATCAGATGTGTTTATAATATCAGCTGACACTCAAGGTTTGTGTATTATTGGAAATCTCTAGGTGTGTGAGCTCGTACCTCATACCCCAGCGACACAGGACACACTCACACAGAAACCATCACAGAAAATAATCTACAATCATCTCCATTCCGTACTACATCAAGTCTAACATGTTCTTAGTGGGGGGCAAATACTTTTGAAAAGAACTTTGGCATGAAAATGATGCATTTAAAAAAAGAAAAAGATATAAAGTTTTTTCAGTGAAATTTTCCAGTGTTTTCAGTGAAATGTGCAGAGGCTGGAGAAGGGTGCCAATAATTATGGAGTAGTATATTTATACAGGACACCATATTAATTATATATATGTGGTGTATATATGGTGTGTGTGTGTGTGCTGTTTGTAACACTCATGCACCACCAGTGTGCAGTAGGGAATCCCCGCCCCTGCAGATGTAACCATGGAAACGGAGCAGGCTCAGGGTGGGAAGTCCCTCCATCTCTCTCTGAGTTTAACCTGAGAGCTGTAGAGTGATCTGTCCTGGTGCAGTGCATCATGGGAAATGTGTGTGTGTGCCTGTGTGTGTGTGTGTGTGGCTGTATCTGACTGATGAAGTCTGATACTTAAGAAGTTCTTCATTATTGATCCACTCTGGCTGCATGTTGTGTGATTATCAGCAAACACTCATGGAGGAAAAACACAGCCATGAACATTGTCATGATGAACACACACTGAGAGAGAGAGAGAGAGAGAGAGAGAGAGAGAGAGAGACAGACATTCATTGAGAGAGAGAGAGAGAGACAGACAGACATTGAGAGAGACACAGACAGATATTGAGAGAGAGAGAGAGAGAGAGAGACAGACAGACAGACATTGTATGAGAGAGAGAGAGAGACAGACAGACAGACATTGTATGAGAGAGAGAGAGAGGGAGAGAGAGACAGACAGACAGACATTGAGAGAGAGAGAGAGAGAGAGAGAGAGAGAGAGACAGACAGACAGACAGACATTGTATGAGAGAGAGAGAGAGGGAGAGAGAGACAGACAGACAGACATTGAGAGAGAGAGAGAGAGAGAGAGAGAGAGACAGACATTGTGTGAGAGAGGGAGAGGGAGAGAGACAGACATTGAGAGAGAGAGAGAGACATTGAGGGAGAGAGGGAGGCAGACAGACAGACAGAGAGAGAGAGTTTCTCACTGCACTGCATCTTTGATCTCATATCCATGGAAACCATGTGGTCATCTTTTTGCCCATAAAACCCGTGAATACGGGAACCCACGCACCTACAAACACACACCTCCCACCACTTCCGCCATGCTCGCGTTCCAAACATGGCCTCTGACGACACGTACTGATCTCATGCTTTCCTTACACTACTACTGACCAGAAGCATCGGTGTGGGCGGTGTCCTAATCCACACTCACACTTCACCGAACAGGACACAAAGACAACGTTTAGTAGCGGGAGAAGCGCGCGGGGGTGGACTGAGGGTGGGCTGGGTGGGTGTAAGGGAAGAAGAAGAAGTGCGTTGTGCTCACGCGCCACTACCGGCTTAATTTGGAGCGTGCGGTCGCTCGCTTCCGTTCCATTTGAAGCGCTGACGTCACCAAAGACCCGGGGAGCCTCGCGCCGCAGTCACTCCTGAGATGAATGCACAATGGCGACTTTCACTTTCTCTCTCTCTCTCTCCACATCCGCCTTTGTGCGCGCGCACGCGCAGCTACACGGTGGCTATGGCAACCGCAGGTCAACCTCCAGTTTCAGTTCAAAGTAGTTTCAGTGCGAGACCGAAAGTTCCTAACAGATCAGTTGTGTTGTCGCATTGTCTGTAAAATTGTTATAACGCACACTGACGTGTTAAATCTGCTCTGAATCACCACCGGATGTACCGGACAGTCCATTCGCAACGTGACGTAATCCCCCCCCCCACACACACACATGCCATCCGACACAAGTGGAACGATCCGTTACCAAAGAAACGGTGTAGCGGCTTTCTAGAGCTCCAGTCAGAGCGCGAGCTGCCCAGCTGCAAGGTCACGTGCTCATTCAGCGGCGCTGTGTATTAAAAGCACAGTACTGTGCATCCTGAACAAAAGTGTTCAGAAAAATGAACGCTTGATGTCAGTGTTAGTGCTGTGCTGAGAAGAAACCACCATACAAATGATATCTGCTCAGTGGTCAGCTGAAGGGGTGGAGGGGGGCCACCCTGCCACTGTGTGCAGAGCTTTGTGTTGTATTGTGTATTGTGAGCATTACACAGGTGTTTATGGAGTGCTAATAAACAGTTAATAAAAAGAGTGTTTATTAAATATTAATAAACAGGCTTTTAAGATGATGGAGGAGAGTTAAACTCCGTAGGGGCGCGTTAATAACAATAGGCAGTCACGTGATTCCTGGAGTTCAGCACCATGGACAGAGCTCTTCATTATCAGGCCACCAGAGGGCGACATTTACAAACCCCCAACCTGTGTGTGTTTGTGTGTGTGTGTGTGTGTGTGTATTAATGAGTGTGTGTGTGTTTGTATGTGTGTGTCTGTGTATGTACATATGTGTGTGTGTATGTGTGTGTATGTGTATGTATATATATATATATATATGTGTGTGTGTGTGTGTATGTGTGTTTATTCTGACAGTTGTTCTTCCTGAGTGTTTCTGTAATCAGTGTAGTCTTGTACATTGTTCATAAGGCTGTTCCACTGCTGCAGATCTCCGTCTCGCGCTAGACAGAGTGTGAGTGTGTGATTTTGTGTTGTGACCAATCAGTGATGAGTGCTGTTTTATCTCCGCCCACGTGCCTCTGATGGGATTCTAATGCAAACATTCAAATTCTGATTTCTTATAGAATAAATCTAATTTATCACACTTCGGCATGTCTCACACTTCTGGACCTAAAAATGTGAAGAAAAGGACAGAAGTGTTGAATGTTCTCGATTGTTCTTGTTTGTAAATTGTTTACATTTTGTTTTGATTTGGCAAAAATGGGAAATTTTTGATCAGATTGAATGATAAAGAATAAAAACGATCACATTTAAAGCTCTAATGTCAGGATTATACTCTTCCCCTTTAAGGTTGGTAGCGTGTGTGTGTGTGTGTGTAACCTTGCAGTGTAAGCAGATCCCGCCTCACTCCTCTTATCAGCTCGCCGTCTTTCACTCTCTCTCTCTCTCTCTCTCTCTCTCTGTCCTTCGCGCGCTTTAAAGAGAAAATCCCCGACTCTCGCGTGCTTCTCTCGGTACCGGCCGGCCGTCGCGCGCCTGTCTCTCTCTCTCTCTCTCTTTCTCTCTCTCACTCTCTCTCTCATGGCTGCCGCTGTGATGATGTCTCCACCGTGGAGGAATCTGAAGTGTTTGTCTCCGGTGATGTGTCAGTGTAAGCTCGTGTGCAGTAACCGGACTCTGTCCCTCATGTTCGGCTGTAAGGTAAGGGAGGGATGCAGGTACAATTCCTGATTTGTGAAATGGACATGAGGGAAGTTTAGTAGGAGTGTGGTGTGTGTGTGAAGTGAAGTGGTGGATCTTAGCAGCTAATCGTGTTTTTTTTTCCAGCATTAGCATTGGGGTTTTTCTTTTAATAAGGATGTTCAGATCATCTCCATCTCTGAGGACAAAGACTCAAAGTGCTGCTGCTGCTGCTGTGGTTCTCAGACTGCTGAATTAATGAGAGGATAAAAACATGGAAATGAGCAAATAAATGACACGTCCACCTCCTCACTGTCATTATCCCTGCAGGGAGAGAAAGAAAAAGTCAAACATCATCAGTCGATCTGAAACATCACACATCAGAGGAGAACGATCCAGCTTCACTCCTCTTCTGTGTGTGAACGCTCAGCTCTGAACCCTGGAGCAGATCACATCACATGCAGGGTTTTACACACCAGAGTGTGACGCTGAAACCCAGATCCTGATACACACCAGAGTGTGACGCTGAAACCCAGATCCTGATACACACCAGAGTGTGACGCTGAAACCCAGATCCTGATACACACCAGAGTGTGACGCTGAAACCCAGATCCTGATACACACCAGAGTGTGACGCTGAAACCCAGATCCTGATACACACCAGAGTGTGACGCTGAAACCCAGATCCTGATACACACCAGAGTGTGACGCTGAAACCCAGATCCTGATACACACCAGAGTGTGAAATTTTCCTGAGATCTTCACTTCATTCCACAGGCACGAGGAGCTGGAGCAGGAGGAAGTCAGGACTGTGGAGGGCTCAGTTTAGGAGATTCAGAGTAACTCAACTTTAGAGATGATGATGATGATGATGATGATGATGATGATGTAGACAGCCAGCTTTTATTCGTTCTGAGCTGAATTGAGTGACTGTAATAAGCTCATGAATTCTGTTGTGAATTTTATTGATTGCGAGTAAAAGCTCTTCATTATTATTTTCGGTTTTAATATAAACCTGTGTGTGTGTGTCAGTTTCACAGTGTTTAACCCGCATAAATATTTAAACACTGCTAAATATCTCAAAAAATCTCAGTGTGCAAGAAGTGTTGTGTTTAAACTGAGGGAGAGAGAGATGGAGGCAGAGAGAGGGAGGGAAGGAGAGAGAGAGGGAAGGAGAGAGAGACAGGGAGAAATCTAATCTCATGTTATTGATCACTTTTACTGTAGATGGTCATGCTAATGCTAAGCTACTTTGGGTTGATCAGAAAGATATCAGTATCAAATAGAGAGAGAGAGAGAGAGAGACAGACTGGGAGAGTAAGAGAGAGAGAGAGATAGACTGGGAGAGGGGGGGGGAATAGACTGGGAGAGAGAGAGAACAGAAGGAAGCTTTGTGCACAAAAAACATTAACAGTGTGTTGTGGAGAGAGAGACAGCAGTCAAAACATTCCGTCTGTCTCTTTCTTCATCTCATAATCTTTTTCAGTCTATTCTTCAGTCTAGACTGTCTCTCTCTCTCTCTCTCTCTCTCTCTCTCGCTCTCTCTCTCTCACTCTCCCAGTCTCTCTCTCTCTCTCTCTCTCTCGCTCTCTCTCTCTCACTCTCCCAGTCTCTCTCTCTCTCTCTCGCTCTCTCTCACTCTCCCAGTCTCTCTCTCTCTCAGACGTGGCGTGTTCTATCACTATGCTCACAGATGAAGGCAGTGTTCTAACAGCAGCAGAAGTTTGAGATGAGGAGGTCTGATGTAATAGATGTGTGTGTGTGTTGGGGGGGGGGTTCCTTATGAGGAAATGATGTGTGACATCCAACCAGGTGTAATGAGTTCAGTCCAGTTCGGTCCAGCATGCAGGTGACCCACTGGTGGTCAGTTCACTCCACACTGAGTGTAAGAGCAGGTAATGACACGGCCTGAGGGGCGGCGGTCATGCATCAGTTCTGGGGAGAGCCTGAGTGTGGGAATGTCCTAATGAGGAACTCTCTCTGTTCTCAGGAAACTGAAGTATGACGAGGGAGTCGTGACAGAACATCCATATGATACATGTAGAATGTTCTGCTGATGAGATTCTTATCCCGTTTCACATGAAGTGTGTGTAGTGTGTGTAGTGTGTAAGGGTATGTAGTGTGTGTAGTGTGTAAGGGTATGTAGTGTGTGAAGTGTGTGTAGTGTGCGTAGTGTGTAAGGGTGTGTAGTGTGTGAAGTTTGTGATGTGTGTAAGGGTGTGTAGTGTGTGTAGTGTGTAAGGGTGTGTAGTGTGTGTAGTGTGTAAGGGTGTGTAGGGTGTAAGGGTGTGTAGTGTGTAGTGTGTAAGGGTGTGTAGTGTGTGTAGTGTGTAAGGGTGTGTAGTGTGTAAGGGTGTGTAGGGTGTAAGGGTGTGTAGTGTGTGTAGTGTGTAAGGGTGTGAAGTGTGTGTAGTGTGTCAGGGTGTGTAGTGTGTAAGGGTGTGTCAGGGTGTGTAGTGTGTGTAGTGTGTAAGGGTGTGTAGTGTGTGTAGTGTGTAAGGGTGTGTAGTGTGTAAGGGTGTGTAGTGTGTGTAGTGTGTAAGGGTGTGTAGTGTGTAAGGGTGTGTAGTGTGTGTAGTGTGTCAGGGTGTGAAGTGTGTGTAGTGTGTCAGGGTGTGTAGTGTGTAAGGGTGTGTCAGGGTGTGTAGTGTGTGTAGTGTGTAAGGGTGTGTAGTGTGTGTAGTGTGTAGTGTGTGTAGTGTGTCAGGGTGTGTAGTGTGTGTAGTGTGTAAGGGTGTGTAGTGTGTGTAGTGTGTAAGGGTGTGTAGTGTGTGTAGGGTGTAAGGGTGTGTAGTGTGTGTAGTGTGTAAGGGTGTGTAGTGTGTCAGGGTGTGAAGTGTGTGTAGTGTGTCAGGGTGTGTAGTGTGTGTAGTGTGTCAGGGTGTGTAGTGTGTGTAGTGTGTAAGGGTATGTAGTGTGTGAAGTGTGTGTAGTGAGCGTAGTGTGAAAGGGTGTGTAGTGTGTGATGTTAGTGATGTGTGTAAGGGTGTGTAGTGTGTGCAGTGTGTAAGGGTGTGTAGTGTGTGTAGTGTGTAAGAGGTGTGTAGGGTGTAAGAGTGTGTAGTGTGTAGTGTGTAAGAGGTGTGTAGTGTGTGTGTGTGTAGGGTGTGTAGTGTGTAAGAGGTGTGTAGGGTGTAAGGGTGTGTAGTGTGTGTAGTGTGTAAGGGTGTGAAGTGTGTGTAGTGTGTCAGGGTGTGTAGTGTGTAAGGGTGTGTCAGGGTGTGTAGTGTGTGTAGTGTGTAAGGTGTGTAGTGTGTGTGTAGTGTGTAAGGGTGTGTAGTGTGTGTAGTGTGTAAGGGTGTGTCAGGGTGTGTAGTGTGTGTAGTGTGTAAGGGTGTGTAGTGTGTGTAGTGTGTCAGGGTGTGTAGTGTGTGTAGTGTGTAAGGGTGTGTAGTGTGTCAGGGTGTGAAGTGTGTTTAGTGTGTAAGGGTGTGTAGTGTGTCAGGGTGTGAAGTGTGTAAGGGTGTGTAGGGTGTAAGGGTGTGTAGTGTGTGTAGTGTGTAAGGGTGTGTAGTGTGTGTAGTGTGTAAGGGTGTGTCAGGGTGTGTAGTGTGTAAGGGTGTGTAGTGTGTGTAGTGTGTAAGGGTGTGTAGTGTGTCAGGGTGTGAAGTGTGTGTAGTGTGTCAGGGTGTGTAGTGTGTGTAGTGTGTCAGGGTGTGTAGTGTGTGTAGTGTGTAAGGGTGTGTAGTGTGTGTAGTGTGTAAGGGTGTGTAGTGTGTGTAGTGTGTCAGTGTGTGTAGTGTGTGTAGTGTGTAGTGTGTCAGGGTGTGTAGTGTGTGTAGTGTGTAAGGGTGTGTAGGGTGTAAGGGTGTGTAGTGTGTGTAGTGTGTAAGGGTGTGTAGTGTGTCAGGGTGTGAAGTGTGTGTAGTGTGTAAGGGTGTGTAGTGTGTCAGGGTGTGAAGTGTGTAAGGGTGTGTAGGGTGTAAGGGTGTGTAGTGTGTGTAGTGTGTAAGGGTGTGTAGTGTGTGTAGTGTGTAAGGGTGTGTAGGGTGTAAGGGTGTGTAGTGTGTGTAGTGTGTAAGGGTGTGTAGTGTGTCAGGGTGTGAAGTGTGTGTAGTGTGTCAGGGTGTGAAGTGTGTGTAGTGTGTCAGGGTGTGTAGTGTGTGTAGTGTGTCAGGGTGTGTAGTGTGTGTAGTGTGTCAGGGTGTGTAGTGTGTGTAGTGTGTAGGGTGTAAGGGTGTGTAGTGTGTGTAGTGTGTCAGGGTGTGTAGTGTGTGTAGTGTGTAAGGGTGTGTAGGGTGTAAGGGTGTGTAGTGTGTGTAGTGTGTAAGGGTGTGTAGTGTGTGTAGTGTGTAAGGGTGTGTAGTGTGTCAGGGTGTGAAGTGTGTGTAGTGTGTAAGGGTGTGTAGTGTGTGTAGTGTGTAAGGGTGTGTAGTGTGTCAGGGTGTGAAGTGTGTGTAGTGTGTCAGGGTGTGAAGTGTGTGTAGTGTGTAAGGGTGTGTAGTGTGTCAGGGTGTGTAGTGTGTGTAGTGTGTCAGGGTGTGTAGTGTGTCAGGGTGTGTAGTGTGTGTAGTGTGTAAGGGTGTGTAGTGTGTCAGGGTGTGTAGTGTGTGTAGTGTGTCAGGGTGTGTAGTGTGTGTAGTGTGTCAGGGTGTGTAGTGTGTCAGGGTGTGTAGTGTGTGTAGTGTGTCAGGGTGTGTAGTGTGTCAGGGTGTGTAGTGTGTCAGGGTGTGTAGTGTGTGTAGTGTGTGCAGTGTGTAAGGGTGTGTAGTGTGTCAGGGTGTGTAGTGTGTGTAGTGTGTCAGGGTGTGTAGTGTGTGTAGTGTGTCAGGGTGTGTAGTGTGTGTAGTGTGTCAGGGTGTGTAGTGTGTGTAGTGTGTCAGGGTGTGTAGTGTGTGCAGTGTGTAGTGTGTGTAGTGTGTCAGGGTGTGTAGTGTGTGTAGTGTGTGCAGTGTGTAAGGGTGTGTAGTGTGTCAGGGTGTGTAGTGTGTGTAGTGTGTCAGGGTGTGTAGTGTGTGCAGTGTGTAGTGTGTGTAGTGTGTCAGGGTGTGTAGTGTGTGCAGTGTGTAAGGGTGTGTAGTGTGTCAGGGTGTGTAGTGTGTGTAGTGTGTCAGGGTGTGTAGTGTGTCAGGGTGTGTAGTGTGTGCAGTGTGTGGTGTGTGTAGTGTGTCAGGGTGTGTAGTCTGTGTAGTGTGTAAGGGTGTGTAGTGTGTCAGGGTGTGTAGTGTGTCAGGGTGTGTAGTGTGTCAGGGTGTGTAGTGTGTGTAGTGTGTCAGGGTGTGTAGTGTGTGTAGTGTGTCAGGGTGTGTAGTGTGTGTAGTGTGTCAGGGTGTGTAGTGTGTCAGGGTGTGTAGTGTGTGTAGTGTGTCAGGGTGTGTAGTGTGTGCAGTGTGTAGTGTGTGTAGTGTGTCAGGGTGTGTAGTGTGTGTAGTGTGTCAGGGTGTGTAGTGTGTGCAGTGTGTAAGGGTGTGTAGTGTGTCAGGGTGTGTAGTGTGTGTAGTGTGTCAGGGTGTGTAGTGTGTCAGGGTGTGTAGTGTGTGCAGTGTGTAAGGGTGTGTAGTGTGTCAGGGTGTGTAGTGTGTGTAGTGTGTCAGGGTGTGTAGTGTGTGTAGTGTGTAAGGGTGTGTAGTGTGTCAGGGTGTGTAGTGTGTGTAGTGTGTCAGGGTGTGTAGTGTGTGTAGTGTGTCAGGGTGTGTAGTGTGTCAGGGTGTAATATATAATATATATAATATATAATAATAATAGAGTTAGTGTTTAAAGTGTGGAGTTAAAGCAGTGTGGAGAAATCATCCAGGTGAGGGAGAGATGATGGATCCTGGGAGGAGTGTTAAAAATCTCACAGAGCCAACAGACTGAAAAACTCAGTGTGTGTGTGTGTGTGTGTGAGAGAGAGAGATGATTTTTTGATGTAACACTGAAAGGGAGTCTGTGTGTATGTGTGTATATAGTGTTTGTGTATATGTGTGTGTGTGTTGTGTGAGTGTGTGAGAGAGAGAGAGAGTTTGGTTTTTCTATCTTAGCTCCACCCCCAAGCTGCAACCTGATTGGTCAGGAGGTAAAAACTTTCAGGTAGTTTAGTCTAAATAATTTAAAATTTTGGGTATTAGTAAAAATGTGTGTGTGTGTATGTGTGTGTGTATCCCCTCCCCCACGTCCTTGGTTGTTTTTGTCTAAACTGTGGTGAAGGATCAATACTCTCCTGTTCTCATCCAATTACAGGAAGAGTCGCACTGTTCACCGAGCAACTGACCAATCAGGTGATCAATAACCTCCTGTCCAGATTCCCACAGGAAAACATGATCCTCCTAAGCCTGAGTGTGTGTGTGTCTGTGTATATGTATGTGAGTGTGTGCATGTGTGAGTGTGTGTTGGCTGTATGTACAGTTACACCTGGAGTGTTCCTTGTGTGTGTGTGTGTGTGTGTGTGTGTGTGTGTGGTGTGTGAGTGTGTGTGTGTGTGTGTGAGTGTGTGTGTGTGTGTGTGTGTGGTGTGTGTGTGAGTGTGTGTGTGTGTGTGTGTGTGGTGTGTGTGTGAGTGTGTGTGTGTGTGTGTGTGTGAGTGTGTGTGTGTGTATGTGTGTGGTGTGTGTGTGAGTGTGTGTGTGTGTGTGTGTGGTGTGTGTGTGAGTGTGTGTGTGTGTGTGTGAGTGTGTGAGTGTGTGTGTGTGTGTGTGTGTGTGTGTGAGTGTGTGTGTGTGTGTGTGTGGTGTGTGTGTGAGTGTGTGTGTGTGTGTGTGTGTGTGGTGTGAGTGTGTGTGTGTCTGTGTATATGTATGTGAGTGTGTGCATGTGTGAGTGTGTGTGTGTGTATGTGAGTGTGTAAAAAGGTTGTGTTTCTCCAGCAGTGTTTGTTGCTCCTGAGATGAAGTTTGTCCCATATGTAAGAGTAAACACACCACTGTCCTTATTTCTGCTCTAATTCTGCTTCACGTGCCCCAGGGGTGTGTAGATGTGTGTGTGTGTGTGTGTGTTCTCACTCAGAGTAGCAGAACTCACTGTAACGCTGTAAAGTTGTTTTTTCTCACAGTGTTGTTTCATGTCTCACGTGATGATTTATTAGTCACGTGACCAGCCGTAGAGAAACGTGATGAGGATCACGTGTAAAGTGTAGTGTCCTGTAAGGTCAGGGGTCAGACGCCACAGTTTCTGTTGTTTTCTAGTGGTTTTGTGTTTCTGTGCAGAAACAGGAAGCTGAAGGTTTCTCTGGTTAGAGTTCCCGATCAGAACGAGCTTTAATCCTCTTTATTACACTTTCACTGGAAGATTTGCTCTGTTTCTCCACTGAATCTTTATCACCTTCACTCTTCCCTCCATCCCTCTATCTCTCTATTTCTTCTCCTCTCAATCCCTCTATCTCTCTATTTCTTCTCCCCTTCATCCCTCTATCTCCTCTCCTCCGCATCTCTCCATCCCACTATCTCATCTCCTCCACATCCCTCTATCTCCTCTCCCCTCCATCCCTCCATCTCTCTATTTCTTCTCCCCTCCATCCCTCTATCTCCCCCCATCCTCCTATCCCGTCTCCTCTCCATCCCTCTATCTCCTCCCCCCATCCTTCTATCTCCTCTCCTCTCCATCCCTCTATCTCCTCCCCCCATCCTTCTATCTCCTCTCCTCTCCATCCGTCTATCTCCTCTCCCTTCCATCCCTCCATCTCTCTATTTCTTCTCCCCTCCATCCCTCCATCAGTCTATCTCCTTTATCTTCTCTCCCCTACATCCCTCTATCTCCTTTCCCCTCCATCCCTCCATCTCTCTGTTTCTTCTCCCCTCCATTCCTCTCCTACATCCCTACTTCTCTCTCAGCTCTGTGGAGCCTTCAGGATGGCCTGGTCTACTCCTCCTTTATAAAGCTGTAATAACAGCAGGTTCTCTGACACTCCTCCTTTATAAAGCTGTAATAACAGCAGGTTCTCCGACACTCCTCCTTTATAAAGCTGTAATAACAGCAGGTTCTCCGACACTCCTCCTTTATAAAGCTGTAATAACAGCAGGTTCTCCGACACTCCTCCTTTATAAAGCTGTAATAACAGCAGGTTCTCTGACACTCCTCCTTTATAAAGCTGTAATAACAGCAGGTTCTCTGACACTCCTCCTTTATAAAGCTGTAATAACAGCAGGTTCTCTGACACTCCTCCTTTATAAAGCTGTAATAACAGCAGGTTCTCTGACACTCCTCCTTTATAAAGCTGTAATAACAGCAGGTTCTCCGACACTCCTCCTTTATAAATCTGTAATAACAGCAGGTTCTCCGACACTCCTCCTTTATAAAGCTGTAATAACAGCAGGTTCTCCGACACGCCTCCTTTATAAAGCTGTAATAACAGCAGGTTCTCCGACACTCCTCCTTTATAAAGCTGTAATAACAGCAGGTTCTCCGACACTCCTCCTTTATAAAGCTGTAATAACAGCAGGTTCTCCGACACTCCTCCTTTATAAATCTGTAATAACAGCAGGTTCTCCGACACTCCTCCTTTATAAAGCTGTAATAACAGCAGGTTCTCCGACACTCCTCCTTTATAAATCTGTAATAACAGCAGGTTCTCTGACACTCCTCCTTTATAAAGCTGTAATAACAGCAGGTTCTCTGACACTCCTCCTTTATAAAGCTGTAATAACAGCAGGTTCTCTGACACTCCTCCTTTATAAAGCTGATCTTTTAGCTCAGGTCAGTGTGGAGCGACTCGTCCTAATCACACACTTTTCTGTTTCCTCTCTTTCTCTTCCAGATCTTTCTCTAGACTCTCATCTTTTTTTATATTACCTCAATCCCTGAGTCTCTCTCTCTCTCTCTCTCTCTCTCTCTCGCTGTCACAGTGTAATGTGATCTAACCCATTCCTGCTGACTGCGCCCCTCCACCCCTCCGCCCCTCCACCCCTCCGCCCCTCCACTCTCTCCTGCAGTTCCTCTGTTCTGTGATGTTGTGGTGTTTCCTCGACTGTATTATTATATTTATAAACACTTTTGTTATATGTAGATGTATGTATTCATTAAAATCGTATATATTTATGGTATTTATTCAATGCTTTGAATCACTCTTAACCACTGAGCTGAACCTTCATCCTAACGAAGGCCATGTCCTAGTTTGAACTCTTTCATGTGCAGTATATTCTGGATTATTTTCAGTA
>NC_080737.1:20034523-20049523 GCF_019097595.1 Hemibagrus wyckioides | reverse complement strand
AGAATCAGGGGATCTCTTATCTGAGCCCACTGAAATTCACCAGCAGACAGTAAGCTTCTACTCGAAGCTGTACAGCAGTGAGTGGTCAGGGGCACAAGCGGTGGAGGACAGCTTCCTCATGGACCTGCCAAAGCTCTCTGAGCGAGCGGTCAGAGAACTAGACACAGAGCTGACGCTGGAGGAGGTTCATGAGGCTCTCCAGGGGATGGAGAATGGACGGGTGTCAGGTATAGACGGCCACCCTGTCGAGTTCTACAAGGCATTCTGGGCCGTCATAGGGCAGGACGTGCTGGATGTCCTACGGGACAGTGTACGGAGAGGTGAACTCCCGTTGAGCTGCAGGAGGGCCGTCCTGACCCTGCTACTGAAGAAGGGAGACCTGACACACCTGAAAAACTGGCACCCGGTCTCACTACTGTGCACTGACTGCAAGCTGTTCTCTAAAGCATTAGCCTCGAGACTGACTAAGGTAATGGAGCAGCTCATTCACCAGGACCAGACATACTGTGTGCCTGATAGGTCCATATTCGATAACGTGTATTTAATTCGTGACATTTTGGACGTCTCCAGGCTATTGGGCTTAAAGACTGGTCTGATTTCTCTAGATCAGGAAAAGGCTTTTGACCGGGTTGAACATGAATATTTGTGGAAGGTGCTGGAAGCCTTCGGGTTCAACCCAGGTTTTATAGCCATGATCAGGGTGTTGTACAGTAACATTGAGAGTGTACTGAAGGTTAACGGTGGTTTATGTGCTCCTTTTAGAGTGTACAGAGGGATCAGGCAGGGCTGTTCCCTCTCTGGAATGTTGTACTCTCTAGCTATTGAACTTCTTTTAAATAAGTTAAGAAGTAATCTCTCTGGTTTTAATATTCCACATGCTAATGCCTCAATATGTTTATCAGCTTATGCAGATGATCTGGTAGTGATGATAAACACACAGAGTGATGACAATGTTTTAACTGATATTTTAAATGACTTTCAAATTTTATCCTCTGCCAAAGTTAACTGGGCTAAAAGTGAAGCCATTTTAGTTGGGGGGTGGGAAGGTGGGCAACCGTCACTACCAGGAGGCTTAGCGTGGAAAAGAGGTGGTTTTAAATACTTGGGTGTCTACCTGGGGAACAATGAGTTTTTAAACAAAAACTGGAAGGCTCTGTGGAGCACGTAAAGGGCAGGCTGAGCAGGTGGAAGCAGCTGGTCCCAAAGATGTCCTACAGGGGGAGAACGCTGGTCCTCAACAACCTCGCCGCGTCGTCCCTCTGGCACAAGCTGGCATGCGTGGATCCACCGCCGGACCTGCTGGCAAACATCCAGGCCCTGCTGGTGGACTTCTTCTGGGACGGTCTACACTGGATTCCACAGAGTGTGCTTCATCTGCCCAAAGAAGAAGGAGGACAGGAGCTGGTCCAGCTGTCCAGCAGAGCCGCAGCCTTCCGCCTCCAGTTCATCCAGAGACTCCTCACTGGACCCAGAGAGCTAGTATGGAGAGCAGCAGCCAGTGGATTATTACGCACAGTTGAAGGACTGGGGCTGGACAAAGCGTTGTTTTTAATGGACACAAAAATGCTGGACGTTTCAGGATTACCAGACTTTTACTGTGGACTTTTTAAAATCTGGAACTGCTTTAAGAAGCAGAACAAGGGCTGCAGAATGCTACACTGGCTGCTGGAGGAACCTCTGGTGTACGGCGGGAGACTGGACATCTTCAGTGTGACCGTCCCTGCACTGACCAGAACTCTCATCTCCTCAGGGATTATAACGCTCCGGGAGCTTGTGAACATTGCAGGGTCAGACTTGTCGAGGGCAGAGGACCTGGCAGCGTGTATGGGACTGCGGTCCCTGCGTGTTGTCAATCAGCTCCTACACCGCTGGAGAACATCAGAGGAGCGTGTTCAGCTAATGGACTATCATCATACAGAGACTGGTCCTGCAGAGGATGAACTCTTTCCCCAGCTGAACATCGCTCCTGACCTCGACGGGTGTGCCGGCCCCCTCCTGGAGTGCCGGGGCGAAGGGGAGATGGACTTTGGGTCAGTGTCGGGGAAGCTGCTCTACAGAGCGTGTGTAAAGGTTTTAAATAAGAAGAAGCTGAGTGGGAGGGTGGACACCCCATGGAGAAGTGTACATGGTTTTACTGATGATTTTAAACCAGAGTGGACGCACTGTATAAACCACCGTTAACTAAAAAATCTGCCGACCTCCAATGGAGGATTTTACACTGTATTATCTCTGTGAACTCTTTTATTTCTGTTTTAAATCCTGATGTTGCACATGATTGTCCTTTTTGTTCACAGAGAGAAACAGTTTTTCATGCTTTTATTCACTGCTCCAGGTTACAGTCACTGTTTGTGTTTTTACGGAGCATTTTAAGGGCTTTTAATGTTGTTTTTACTTTTCAGTGTTTTATTTTTGGTTTTAAGTTTGTCAGGAAACACCGGTTCAGGTGCCAACTGATTAATTTTATATTTGGTCAGGCCAAAATGGTGATATACCTGAGCCGGAAAAAACAAATTGCACAAAACACTGACTGTGACACCATAAGAATCCTGAAAAGGTTGATGAAATCTAGAATTTTAATTGATTTTAATTTTTACAAAAGTATGAATGACTTGGATGTGTTTAAATGTGTGTGGTGTTGGGAGAATGTGTTGTGTTCTGTTGCAGAAGGAAAAATTAACTTTGCAGCAGAACTAAACTAATCACTCATATTTAAAATAATTTATTGACATTATTTTAATACGTATTTATTTATTTATCTATTTATTTATTAAGTCAGCGGTGTTTAATACTGGGGCGTTTAATACCAGGGCATTTAATACCAGGGTGTTTAAAACCGGGGGTTTAATACCAGGGTGTTTAATACCGGGGCGTTTAATACCAGGGCGTTTAATACCTGGGTGTTTAATACCAGGGTGTTTAATACCAGGGTGTTTAATACCGGGGCGTTTAATACCAGGGCGTTTAATACCAGGGCGTTTAATACCAGGATGTTTAATACCAGAGTGTTTAATACCGGGGTGTTTAATACCAGGGCGTTTAATACCAGGGCATTTAATACCAGGGCGTTTAATACCAGGATGTTTAATACCAGAGTGTTTAATACCGGGGTGTTTAATACCAGGGCGTTTAATACCGGGGCGTTTAATACCGGGGCATTTAATATCAGGGTGTTTAATACCAGGGCGTTTAATACCAGGATGTTTAATACCAGGGTGTTTAATACCAGGGCGTTTAATACCAGAGTGTTTAATACCAGAGTGTTTAATACCGGGGCGTTTAATACCAGAGTGTTTAATACCGGGGTGTTTAATACCAGGCGTTTAATACCAGGGTGTTTAATACCAGAGTGTTTAATACCAGGCTGTTTAATACCAGAGTGTTTAATACCGGGGTGTTTAATACCAGGCGTTTAATACCAGGGTGTTTAATACCGGGGTGTTTAATACCAGAGTGTTTAATACCAGGCGTTTAATACCAGAGTGTTTAATACCGGGGTGTTTAATACCAGGCGTTTAATACCAGGGTGTTTAATACCAGAGTGTTTAATACCAGGGCATTTAATACCAGGGCGTTTAATACCAGGATGTTTAATACCAGAGTGTTTAATACCGGGGTGTTTAATACCAGGCGTTTAATACCAGGGTGTTTAATACCAGAGTGTTTAATACCAGGGCATTTAATACCAGGGTGTTTAATACCAGGGCGTTTAATACCGGGGCGTTTAATACCGGGGCATTTAATATCAGGGTGTTTAATACCAGGGCGTTTAATACCAGGATGTTTAATACCAGGGTGTTTAATACCAGGGCGTTTAATACCAGAGTGTTTAATACCAGAGTGTTTAATACCAGAGTGTTTAATACCGGGGCGTTTAATACCAGGGTGTTTAATACCAGGGTGTTTAATACTGGGGCGTTTAATACCAGAGTGTTTAATACCAGAGTGTTTAATACCAGGGCGTTTAATACCAGGGTGTTTAATACCGGGGTGTTTAATACCAGGGCGTTTAATACCAGGGCATTTAATACCAGGGCGTTTAATACCAGGATGTTTAATACCAGAGTGTTTAATACCAGGGCGTTTAATACCAGGGTGTTTAATACCGGGGTGTTTAATACCAGGGCGTTTAATACCAGGGCATTTAATACCAGGGCGTTTAATACCAGGATGTTTAATACCAGAGTGTTTAATACCGGGGTGTTTAATACCAGGGCGTTTAATACCGGGGCGTTTAATACCGGGGCATTTAATATCAGGGTGTTTAATACCAGGGCGTTTAATACCAGGATGTTTAATACCAGGGTGTTTAATACCAGGGCGTTTAATACCAGAGTGTTTAATACCAGAGTGTTTAATACCGGGGCGTTTAATACCAGGCGTTTAATACCAGGGTGTTTAATACCAGAGTGTTTAATACCAGGCTGTTTAATACCAGAGTGTTTAATACCGGGGTGTTTAATACCAGGCGTTTAATACCAGGGTGTTTAATACCGGGGTGTTTAATACCAGAGTGTTTAATACCAGGCGTTTAATACCAGGGTGTTTAATACCAGGGTGTTTAATACCAGAGTGTTTAATACCGGGGTGTTTAATACCAGGCGTTTAATACCAGGGTGTTTAATACCGGGGTGTTTAATACCAGGCGTTTAATACCAGGGTGTTTAATACCGGGGTGTTTAATACCAGAGTGTTTAATACCAGGCGTTTAATACCAGGGTGTTTAATACCAGAGTGTTTAATACCAGGGCATTTAATACCAGGGCGTTTAATACCAGGATGTTTAATACCAGAGTGTTTAATACCGGGGTGTTTAATACCAGGCGTTTAATACCAGGGCGTTTAATACCAGGATGTTTAATACCAGAGTGTTTAATACCGGGGTGTTTAATACCAGGGCGTTTAATACCGGGGCGTTTAATACCGGGGCATTTAATATCAGGGTGTTTAATACCAGGGCGTTTAATACCAGGATGTTTAATACCAGGGTGTTTAATACCAGAGTGTTTAATACCAGAGTGTTTAATACCAGAGTGTTTAATACCGGGGCGTTTAATACCAGGGTGTTTAATACCAGGGTGTTTAATACCAGAGTGTTTAATACCGGGGCGTTTAATACCGGGGCATTTAATATCAGGGTGTTTAATACCAGGGCGTTTAATACCAGGATGTTTAATACCAGGGTGTTTAATACCAGAGTGTTTAATACCAGAGTGTTTAATACCAGAGTGTTTAATACCGGGGCGTTTAATACCGGGGCATTTAATATCAGGGTGTTTAATACCAGGGCGTTTAATACCAGGATGTTTAATACCAGGGTGTTTAATACCAGAGTGTTTAATACCAGAGTGTTTAATACCAGAGTGTTTAATACCAGAGTGTTTAATACCGGGGCGTTTAATACCAGGGTGTTTAATACCAGGATGTTTAATACCAGGGTGTTTAATACCAGAGTGTTTAATACCAGAGTGTTTAATACCAGAGTGTTTAATACCAGGGCGTTTAATACCAGGATGTTTAATACCAGGGCGTTTAATACCAGAGTGTTTAATACCAGAGTGTTTAATACCAGAGTGTTTAATACCGGGGCGTTTAATACCAGGGTGTTTAATACCAGGGTGTTTAATACTGGGGCGTTTAATACCAGAGTGTTTAATACCAGAGTGTTTAATACCAGGGCGCTTAATACCAGGGTGTTTAATACCGGGGCGTTTAATACCAGGGTGTTTAATACCAGAGTGTTTAATACCAGAGTGTTTAATACCAGGGCGTTTAATACTGGGGCGTTTAATACCAGAGTGTTTAATACCAGGGTGTTTAATACCAGGGCGTTTAATACCAGGGTGTTTAATACCAGGGTGTTTAATACCAGAGTGTTTAATACCAGAGTGTTTAATACTGGGGCGTTTAATACCAGGGTGTTTAATACCAGAGTGTTTAATACCAGAGTGTTTAATACCGGGGCGTTTAATACCAGGGTGTTTAATACCAGGGTGTTTAATACCGGGGCGTTTAATACCAGGGTGTTTAATACCAGAGTGTTTAATACCAGGGTGTTTAATACTGGGGCGTTTAATACCAGAGTGTTTAATACCAGGGTGTTTAATACCAGGGTGTTTAATACCAGGGTGTTTAATACCGGGGCGTTTAATACCAGGGTGTTTAATACCAGAGTGTTTAATACCAGAGTGTTTAATACCGGGGCGTTTAATACCAGAGTGTTTAATACCAGGGTGTTTAATACCAGGGTGTTTAATACCAGGGTGTTTAATACCAGAGTGTTTAATACCAGGGTGTTTAATACTGGGGCGTTTAATACCAGAGTGTTTAATACCAGGGTGTTTAATACCAGGGTGTTTAATACCAGGGTGTTTAATACCGGGGCGTTTAATACCAGGGTGTTTAATACCAGAGTGTTTAATACCAGGGTGTTTAATACTGGGGCGTTTAATACCAGAGTGTTTAATACCAGGGTGTTTAATACCAGGGTGTTTAATACCAGAGTGTTTAATACCAGAGTGTTTAATACCAGGGCGTTTAATACTGGGGCGTTTAATACCAGAGTGTTTAATACCAGGGTGTTTAATACCAGGGTGTTTAATACCAGGGTGTTTAATACCGGGGCGTTTAATACCAGGGTGTTTAATACCAGAGTGTTTAATACCGGGGTGTTTAATACCAGAGTGTTTAATACCAGAGTGTTTAATACCAGGGTGTTTAATACCAGGGTGTTTAATACCAGGGCGTTTAATACCAGGGCGTTTAATACCAGGGTGTTTAATACCAGGGTGTTTAATACCGGGGCGTTTAATACCAGGGTGTTTAATACCAGAGTGTTTAATACCAGAGTGTTTAATACCAGGGCGTTTAATACTGGGGTGTTTAATACCAGAGTGTTTAATACCAGGGTGTTTAATACCAGGGCGTTTAATACCAGGGTGTTTAATACCAGGGTGTTTAATACCAGAGTGTTTAATACCAGAGTGTTTAATACTGGGGCGTTTAATACCAGGGTGTTTAATACCAGAGTGTTTAATACCAGAGTGTTTAATACCGGGGCGTTTAATACCAGGGTGTTTAATACCAGGGCGTTTAATACTGGGGCGTTTAATACCAGAGTGTTTAATACCAGAGTGTTTAATACCAGGGTGTTTAATACCAGGGCGTTTAATACCAGGGTGTTTAATACCAGGGTGTTTAATACCGGGGCGTTTAATACCAGGGTGTTTAATACCAGAGTGTTTAATACCAGAGTGTTTAATACCAGGGCGTTTAATACTGGGGCGTTTAATACCAGAGTGTTTAATACCAGAGTGTTTAATACCAGGGTGTTTAATACCAGGGTGTTTAATACCAGGGTGTTTAATACCGGGGCGTTTAATACCAGGGTGTTTAATACCAGAGTGTTTAATACCAGAGTGTTTAATACCGGGGCGTTTAATACCAGGGTGTTTAATACCAGAGTGTTTAATACCAGAGTGTTTAATACCAGGGTGTTTAATACCAGGGTGTCCAGGTGTGCACCGGAGGCATGGCCTCCCCAGGTGTTGAGGGCCTGGATTTTCGGCGTCACAATTGTCTCTAATAACAGTGTTGAAGAGTGTAGTTTGGCTGTGGGAGAAAAGGTTGGCTATGAGAATATACTGTCTGCATCGTGAATGAACAGTGCGATTGTTATTTTCCTAAATACTGTTGATCTAGTGACCGGTCTAGTCTTGAGTGGCGTGGTGATTGGCGGTATTTATTACCGGGTGCTTCCTTTATCTGCCCCGTCAAAGAAAGTGATCTTGTCTAATGTGCCACCTTTCATTAAAAATGAAATACTGGAGCATATGCTGTCACACAGTAACAGCTCTTTCAATATAGACCGGATGTTAATGGACAGAGAAGAACGTCCAATAGAAAAGATAGAGGACTGTGTCTTTAAAGTGCCCCAAAAGAGAAGACTGAAACGTCATTCAGCCAGACAGTTGAAAAAAACAGACGCTATTGAACTGAGTCAGACGGACACGGAAAAGGAAAGTGATTTAACGGAGTGCAGTTTGTCTTTTTTCAGAACTTACCCCAGGTATCTGCAGAGGCCAGTGATGAACTCTGTAGTGCTCTGACCCTAGAGGAGCTATGGAGAGCCCTTCAAAGTATGGCATGTGGAAAAGCACCAGGGATAGACGGTCTACCAGTGGACTTCTGTAAGTCCTTCTGGCCAGAGGTGGGTGCAGACCTGCTAGCAGTAATGAATGAGAGTCTAGCCGTTGGGTGACTACCGCTGAGCTGCCGTAGGGCAATTCTCACCCTGTTGCCAAAAAAAGGAGACCTAAGGGACTTTAAGAATTGGAGGCCTGTGTCGCTACTCTGCAGCGACTATAAACTGCCCTCCAAGGCGCTAGCCAATAGATTAAACAAAGTGCTTGAACAGGTCATCCACCCTGACCAGACATACTGTGTGCCTGGTAGGCAGATTAGTGATAACATATCGTTCATTAGAGACTTGTTAGATATTTGTAAATCTTCAAATCTGAATGTAGGCCTAGTGTCGTTAGATCAAGAAAAAGTCTTTCATCGTGTCGAACACCAGTATTTATGGGATGTTTTAGCAGCTTTTAGTTTCAATCCAAATTTTCTTAAAAAAATAAAAGCTCTGTACTGTGATGTTGAAGGTTTATTGAAGGTTTATTGAGGGTGACTTGTGTGCTCCTTTTAGTGTGGAAAGGGGGGTCTGGCAAGGCTGTCCATTATCTGGTATACTGTACACTATTGCAATCGAACCTCTGTTAAACTGAACTTGATGGTTTGTGCATTCCAGGGTGCAACACTGCTTTTAAGTTATCAGCTTACACAGACGACATCGTTGTTCTAATTAGCGGACAGAGAGATGTTGATGCTATGTTAAATACACTCGACAGGTTTGCACTTTTCTCCTTTGCGAGGGTTAACTGGCAAAAAAGTGAGGCCTTTTTAGCTGGGGAGTGGGCACAAGGTGGACCGAGACTACCAACTGGCAGGGAACTGGCACCAAAATATCTGGGTGTTTTTATGGAGTAAGGAAATATTACCCTCAAAAATTTCTTTCTGGGTGTATAGACTCAAACTGGAAGCTGCCACTGCTGTCATTTTGCGGAGCTTTGAGGGGCTGGGCCTTGACAAGTCCTTGTTCTGGATGAGCCCTCGAAAAATTTATCTCACGAGACTGCCCTCTTTTTACCAAAAGTTCAAAAGTCTGGTCACTTTTCAAGGTACACAGGGCTGAAACTGTGAACTCCTTACACTGGCTGCTGCAGGAACCGCTGATCCCTGGGTCATGAATGGACAAATGGTACTGCTCAAAGCACATGTGACCACACTCGGGGACATAGTACGACTAGCTGGACCTAATTCTTTAAACATCGAGTCAGTAGCCAAGACAGTTAAAATGAAGTCGACCCGAGTATTGGCCCAGATACTGAGGACATGGAAAGCCACCATCACTGGGGAGGACATTATAAAGCTTGAAGAACACGCAGAGGGACTGACACACCCAAACAGGAATGACCACTTCCCCAGTCTCTTTTTAATGCCCAATTTAGAGGATTGTAAAGGAACATTTTTATGCTGTGATAAAATGTCATTGTTTGGTTCAATGAGATCATCCAGGAGAGCAGTGTACAAATGTTGTGTTAAAGTTTTGAATAAGAACACTCTAAATGACAAAACAGTCACACCCTGGCGTACCGTCCTCCGTTAGGGAAGGGCAGTAGGCCAGAGTGGACAGCACTTTACAAGTCACCGTTACCAAAAAACATAGGACATTTGCAATGGAGAGTTTTACATGGCGCTATTGCCGTTAATGCTTTTATCACTGTTTTAAACCACAACGTTAGCCAGGATTGTCCTGTTTGTTTTCAAAGACAGACTATCTTTCATGCTTTTATGGACTGTCCCAGATTAATGCCTCTGTTTGTCACTTTACGGACATTGTTTAAATGTTTTAACGAGACCTTCTCAATGAGAACTTTTATTCTTGGTTTTAAATATGTCCATAAGAAGCGTTTTAAATGTCAACTCTTGAATTTCCTGCTCGGTCAAGTAAAGATGGCGATGTACATCAGCAGAAGAAATGAGATTGAACAGAACTTGGTGATCAATTTAACAACTTTTTTTTCAATTTTGTCAAATCCAGAATATTGATTGATTTTCGATATTTCAGGTTCATGGGTGATCTTGCACATTGTGAGCAGGCATGGTGTCTAAAGGGAGTGTTATGTGAGGTTGTTGATGGAGAGGTGGGGTTTGGAGAGACTTTAATGTGATTATATAAATCTTTATTAGTGTCTGAACAATGTTTGTGTAATAAAGGTCTTTCTCTCTCTCTCTCTCTCTTACTCTCTCTCTCTCTCTCTCTCTCTCTCTCTCTCTCCCTCTCTCTTTTATTTTTTGATAAATTTAGCTCCACCCCATTCACTCATTATAATTAAATATTCATCTTTGTGTATAATAATTATATTAGTTATTTAGAAATGGAGACTATGTTTTTCTCAGACGTGAGAGACTAAAAAATACATGCAGAGTTTTTGAGAGGCATTTTTTGTAGATTTAAGGAGGGAAAAAATTATTCAAGTGTCAGACACACCTACAATCCCCTTAAAGACCTGATCCTGAGGTATTTATAAATGATAATTCCCAAATACCTCTTTAAACCATGATTGCTGGAAAAAAGTCTAGTTTAACTTTATTAATATAAATCTGTCCTCCATTGTGGTTTACTGTAATCAGCGCGCCACCTGCTGGACAATGAGACGCGTAGCTTAAAACTAGTGGACATCAGTGGTACTGCAGGCAGTACTCCGTTTATTTTTAATTCCAAAACCAGCATAAAATAATATAGTTGTACCAATGTCATTATCTAAACTGATTAAACCAATAAATATTGAAATAGTGACCATTTTACATTTCTGTATATCATTTAAAAACTAGATGAAAACCAAGAAACATGAATCTGTCACATTGTTAGTTATTCCACCCAGGAGAAAACGCAGAGCTGACCTCGCCCCCTCTCTCCCTGTCTGGACCCCTGTGGTGTGATTTCAGTGCTCTTTGCCTTTTCGTCTCCCAGATGTTCAGTTTATCCTCCATCCTGTGTTTGTGTTTTGCAGCCCGTCCTGCTCTCGGCCGGTCACACGCCGCTCTACACCTCCGCCGTCTCCACACTGGTAAGATATAAGACACACACACACAAACACACACACACAGAGAGAGAGAGAGAGAGAGAGAGAGAGAGCAGCACTGCCTCCTTCTGGACATCCTACACCTGAAACTGCAGACAGATCGATCCAGACTCGCAGAAAGAAAAGGTACAGTCTAGGACCTGGGGGAGACGCTGACACACTCTGGGGAGAACCCTCTAGAAAGCTAGAACCGTTTAGAAAGCACTAAAGATCTATCTATCTATCTATCTATCTATCTATCTATCTATCTATCTATCTATCTATCTATCTATCTATCTATCTGTCTTCTTCTTCTTCTTCTTCTTCTTCTATCTATCTAAAGCAATAAATAAATAAACAAACCATAAAATCATATAGTTTAGTAAAGGGATGTTATTATAGGGTGACAAACACACACACACACACACACTTTACTTCAGCAGGATTTAAGCCATGAGATCCCAGTCTCCATGGCAACAGTACGGCTGCTCAGTTTCCAAAAAAGTTTCCCCACTCATGTCCCAAACCATTCAGTGTTCATTAGCTGGTGTAGGGTGTAGGGTGAGTGGATTCAGACACGCCCACTGTGGAGTGATGATGGTGAAGTGTTAGTGTGGGTGTTTCAGTGGCCTGCAGAGTGAACAGTGAATACAGTGAGTATGGTTTGGGACACGCCCACTGTGGACGTTCTGCTTTCTGTTAGATCACGTGGGGTCACATGATGGACATCGGGGAAGACCACAGCACTTCACACACACACACACACACACACTATAATCTCCAACAGGAGGTTTAGACAGTGAGAGCCTGGTCTCCATGGCAACCATGTGGCTGCCCTTGACATTTGGAGGCTGTTTGAAGTAGGAGGCCAAATAAACGTCGAGGGCGGGGTGAGCGGCCGGGGTTCGGGGGTGTTGGGTATGATGTACAGAACCAGCCTGAGAGTCTTTTTGGTGGATTGTAATGCTGCCACCTAGTGGCGCTGTAGTACACACGCTGTGATAGGCAATGAAAAAAGTCAAATGCAAACTTGAGGTTGCGGGGCATCTGGGGGTGGCTAGTCTGATTCTTAGCCCCTCCCTCAAGACACGCCCCTGTACATGGAGGTTGATATAATGTCCCATTATCCATCTTACTCATCCCCAGCAGAGCATCACTGTCTCATCTGAGCTGTGACTGACATCTCACTTACTCTCCACACACACACACACACACACACACCTCAAATCGAGTGTGAAGTGTCTCTCAGCTCTCATGATGAGTCTTTTCTCGTCTCTCCCTGAACACAGAGCACTTTCTCTCTGTTCCTGTACTTTGGGAGCTCAGGGGAGATTCAGCAGCTTTTCTTACACAATATATCTCTAATTACTGTGTTGGGAAGTACAGCTCGCTCGCCTGCTCTCTCTCTCTCTCTCTCTCTCTCTCTCTCTCTCCACTGAATGTTAAAAGTTGCTCCCTGCGGCTCTGAAGTAATTACAGGCCGGAAATCTGCAGGGAATGAGGGATGAGCCGAGACAACACAATGAACAGAGCGTGTGTGTGTGTGTGTGTGCAGTCCTGGCTCTTATTCTTTATTCATATTACACTAAAGTGCAAACTCAGCTCTACAAACTCTAGGGTTGCTGTGAGCTACTTTCATGCTAATTTGAAACATTAGCATTAACATCTGTATACAGATTCAAAACCATAGCCACAGGAAGTGTGCCCATATATGGCAACCAGAGTAGATCTGTGTCCAGATCTGTGTCCAGAGACAATGAGCGCTCTGAGTAGGTGCGTCTCTGGGACCATCTATAGAAACGAGATCAGGTGTGTGGGGGTGTGTCTCTAAGTCCCTGTATGGAAATAAGATCAGCTCTGAGTGGGCTTGTCTCTCATTGAGTGTTCCTGTGAGCCCATGTACAAAAATAAGGGTGGGTGTGAGTGGGTGTGTCTTTGAGTACATATATGGAAAAAGAGGTCAGCTCTAAGGGGGCGTGTGTCTGAGTTCATATATGCAAATAAGAGTGAATCTGATTTGTGTCTTTAAGTCCATATGTGGAGATCAGCTCTCAGAAGCTCTTCTGTCTCATTTAAAGACACGCCCATATGACCCACTCAAAGGCTCAAAGACACGCCCACATTTAGAGAGTGACAGGAAGATGAGGATGGAGGAAGAGAGAAAAGTATAATATAGTTTTTATTAAAGTGAATATGAGTGACAGTGCCTTATATAACACACACACATACACACACACACAGTCAAAACCCCCTTCAGCTATATATTTCTATCTGTCACTTCTCTTCCCTTCTTCCTTTCCTCTCTACACAGAGACAATGAAGGTAGAAGAGATATGAAATAGTGTGTGTGTGTGTGTGTGTGTGTGTGTGTCTGTGTCTGTGTGTGTGATGGAGATGGGGAGATTGTTTTCCTCAGGTTTTTATCACTTTGTCTGGGGAGATTACTAATATGTTTAAGAGGCGGGGCTTCAGAGGGGCGGAGTCATTACAGAATGCTCCAAGCTGGTGCTCCTTAAATACCGCTGCAGTTCTGAGAGATATTCTGTGTATAGATAACAGGATGTCTAACAGTGTCTGAACCCACATCATCTCTTTTGTGTGACATCACTAAGGAAGTGGGTGTGGTCTAATGTTTGTTAGCCATGTTAGTATTAGCGTTAATGTCATAGTATGAGTGCTATGATCTACGGAAGCAAACTTCACATCAAAAACCAAAGAGGGCTCCTTTACAGCTGATGTGACTGTGTTTCACTGGGTGTGTGTGTGTGTGTGTGTGTGAAAGAGAGAGAGATTCTCTCCCTGGTTGCCATAGTGATCTGATTCAGTTTAATTTCTCCAGCTCGAGGCAGTTCTACATGGAAGTGAAGCCAGAGTAAATGCTTAGGAGAAATATTTTCTCAACTTTTACATCACACACACACACACACATCATCTTACAGGCAAGGACAGAGACATCCCGCTTCTGTCCATATCCATCTGTCTTATTCTGTTTTTTTTCTCTCTCAGTCTGTCTGTTTCTCTCTCTCTCTCTCTCTCTCTCTCTCTCTTCACATTTCTCTTTTTTCCTTTTCATCTCATTCTGTTTCTCATTCTTTTGTCTATCACTTTCATTGTTTTTCAGTTTTTTTCTTCCTCACTTTCAATCACTTTTCTCTCTTTTATTCATTTTCTTCATTCACCTCTATTTCTGTCTCTCTCCTTTTCTTTCCAGATCCATTTCATCTCTCTCTCTCTCTCTCTCTCTCTCTCTCTCTCTCTCTCCCTCTCTCTCTCTCGCCCCCTCCTGCCGGTGTGTGAGTGTGTGTGCTCTTCTCATTCTGGGAGTCGCGCTCTGTCTGTTCGCTTCTTCGTGTCTCTCCCTTGTTCTCTCAGCATGTTTGTGTCTGTTTGGTACGCAAAGAAAATGGGTCGCCGCTTCATCAACAATGTTCGCAAAGGCAAAATTCAGCGTCAGCAACACATCATGGTGAGACCTTGTGTGTGTGTGCATGTATATATATATATATATATGTGTGTGTGTGTGTGTGTGTGTATGTATGTGTGTGTGTGTGTGTGTGTGTGTGTGTGTGCGTATGTGCCTAACATCTGTAACTAAAAAAGTGAGAGGAAGAGATTTGTACTTATAGAATAGACTACAATTATATTAAGGGTGCGAGTATGTGTGTGTGTGTGTGTGTGTGTGTGATGTCGATGCAGAGTAAGCAGTGTAATGTCACTGTCCCAATGTAATTATCACAGCTAGAAGGTAAGCACATGCTACACACGGAAAAATGACTCAGGAATCAAACTATTTGACTCACATGAATCAGAGTATAATAATGTA
>NC_080737.1:20019523-20022023 GCF_019097595.1 Hemibagrus wyckioides | reverse complement strand
GTGGTTAAAAAGTATAAAAATGTTTATTTTTCTAAGAAAATGACCGATGGTGTGTCTAGATAAGATCCTTCTTCCTGGGCTGGGATGGAGGTTTAGAGCTCTCTGAAGCTGCATTTAAACTGCATTCAGGAAGGTCAGACATGCGGTCACCACTGAAGTCCACTATATGGAAAAAAATCCTGAAATGTTTTCTTCAAAAAACATCATTTCTTTACGACTGAAGAAAGAAAGACATAAAGTTCTTGGATGACGGGGGGGGGGGACTATCTGTAGAGTTTTGTCCTGGAACTGAACTTCTCCTTACATCTCATAAAAGTCTCCTGTTTGGAGGAAACACCCTGCTGTAGGATGAGAACCTGCAGAGGAGAAATGGAGAACCTGTGAGGGTGAAACATCCTGTACGACTGGAGACGGTGTGATCTGACACCAGATTAGACACAGATATGATTGGATGTGACAGGAAAATCCCAACCCTTTAACACTGCAGATAACAGAATGACTCACACACACACACACACGCACACACACGCACACACACAGACACACACACACACACACACACACACACACACACACACGCACAGACACACACACACACGCACACACACACGCACACACACAGACACACACACACACACACGCGCGCACACAGACACACACACACACACACAGACACACACAGACACACACACAGACACACACACAGACGCACACACACACACAGACGCACACACAGACACACACACACACGCACACACAGACACACACACACAGACGCACACACACACGCACACACAGACACACACACAGACACACACACAGACGCACACACACACACAGACGCACACACAGACACACACACACAGACGCACACACAGACACACACACAGACACACACACAGACGCACACACAGACGCACACACAGACGCACACACACAGACACACACACACACGCACACACACACACGCACACACAGACACACACACACACACACAGACACACACACGCACACACACACAGACACACACACACACGCACGCACACAGACACACACACACACGCACGCACACACACACACACCCACACAGAACTATCCAACAGCGAGACTGAGTGTGTGAAAGTGAGAGAATGTGTGCTGTGTTTTCCTCCTACACACTGATCCATCCTGTCATGGCTGCTGTTCTCACCTCCATCTCCATCCATCCATCTCTCTCTCTCTCTCTCTCTCTCTCATCCACACACACACACACACATGCACACACACACACTCACAGTGAGGTGTGTGTTATTTGTAACAGAATGACAGGAGGACTTGCTGTCCCACAATTCACTCACTAATATTTCTCTCTCTCTCTCTCTCTCTCTCTCTCTTTTCCTTTCTCTCTCACAGGCAAATTCTCCACCAGTGGTAGTAAACACAGACACACTCGATGGCTCACCTTATGTAAGTATCTCTCTCTTACACACACACACACACACACACATTTAAGTTTACCATGATGTATGTGTGTGTGTGTGTGTGTGTGTTTCAGGTTAATGGGACTGAGGGAGAGATTGAGTATGAAGAGATCACGTTGGAAAGAGTGAGTTCATATTATTATTTTTTTTATTTTATATATATATACACTGGTCACTAGATCCCTGAAGGTGTGCTGTGTGATCTGGCACCAAGATGTCAGCAGCAGATCCTTTAAGTCCTGTAAGTTGTGAGGTGGGGCCTCCATGGATCAGACTTGTTTGTCCAGCAAGTCCCACAGATGGTGGATTGGATTGAGATCTGGGGAATTTGGAGGCGGAGTCAACACCTCAAACTGGTTGTTGTGGTCATCAAACCATTCCTGAACCATTTCTGTTTTGTGTCATGGTGCATTATCCTGCTGAAAGAGACCACAGCCATCAGGGAATACCGTTTCCATGAAAGGGTGTAGATGGTCTGCAACAATGCTTAGGTAGGTGGTACGTGTCAAAGTAACATCCACATGGATGCAGGACCCAAGGTTTCCCAGTAGAACATTGACCAATGTGAAAGAAAACGTGATTCATCAGACCAGGCCACATTCTTCCATTGCTCCATGGTCCAGTTCTGATGCCCACTGTTGGTCAGCATTGGCATCCTGACCGGTCTGTGGCTATGCGGCCCCATACGCAACAAACTGTCCTGCACTGTGTATTCTGACCCCTTTCTATCAGAACCAGCATTAACTTCTTCAGCAGTTTGATCAACAGTAGCTCGTCTGTTGGATCGGATCACACGGGTCAGCCTTCACTCCCCACGTGCATCAGTGAGCCTTGACCGTCCATGACCCTGTCTCCAGTTCACCACTGTTCCTTCCTTGGACCACTTTTGATAGATACTGACCACTGCAGACCGGGAACACCCCACAAGAGCTGCAGTTTTGGAGATGTTCTGATCCAGTGGTCTAGCATCACAATTTGGCCCTTTTGGTCAAACTCACTCAAATCCTTACACTTGTCCATTTTTCCTGCTTCTAACATCA
>NC_080737.1:20007023-20009523 GCF_019097595.1 Hemibagrus wyckioides | reverse complement strand
GCAGTCTGTGCAGAGTAAGGAGACAGGGCGCCAGTTCCTGAGGTCAGTCTGATCACCTTTCTTTGGGAGTAGAGTCAGGACTGCTCTACGTCAACTCAGAGGCAGTCTGCCTCCGTATATGCTCGCCCTCAGCACTTCCAGCAAGTCCTGCCCTATCACTGACCAGAAAGCCTTGAAAAACTCAACCGAGAGCCCATCGTTGCCAGGTGACCGCCCATTCTGCATGCTGTTGATTGCAACCTCCAACTCCTCAAGGGTCAGTTCCCTGTCCAGTTCCCTAGCTGACTCCTCGGTTAGTTTAGGAAGATTTCTGACAAAATCTTCCTCCACCTCCTGCACAGCTGCGAGCTCACTCCTGTACAGCTTTGAGTAAAAGCTGACTGTCTGCTTGCGAATTTCAGTGGGATCAGTTACAAGCGCCCCTGAATCTGTACGCAAAGCATGTATGAACCTTTTCTGTCCATTTTTTTTCTCAAGACTAAAGAAGAACTTGGACAGAGCGTCCATCTCTGTTACGCTTTTAAAGCGCGAGCGGACCAGCGCCCCCTGCACTGTTGTGTCCTACAACTCACCCAACGCATGTTTTTTCTTTTTGAGAGCCTCAATATGGCCTCGATTTCCTGTGGACTCCACCAAACCCTGGAGTTCCACTACCTCAATCTCTAGAGCTCTAAGTGATCTGGTGATGTCCTTAGTCACATTGTGAGCGTACCGTTGACAAAACATTTGAATGTGCACTTTTGCCACATCCCACCAATCTTGCAGTGATGTAAAAGTCGGCTTCTGGAGCCTAAAAGCATGCCAAAAGAAAATAAAACTCTCTCTAAAATTGACATCATCTAAAAGAGCAGCATTAAAATGCCAGTAGGCACTACGTGGCTTTACATTGCTCTTCTTAAAAGTGCACTGTACCATAAAATGATCTGAAAAACCCACAGGATAAATAACACAGGACCTAAAAATATTCAGCTGATGTTTAAAAGTGTAAAAATGATCAAGCCTTGCTAGTGAGAGGAGGTTCTCTTTACAATGGGACCAGGTGTATTGTCTCTCTGTTTCATGAAAAGTCCTCCAAACATCACTCAGGTCATGTGTTGTGATTAACTCACACAGGCGTTTGCGAGAGGCAGCATGAGGTTCTAAATGGTTCCTATCTAAAACATCTTCAGTGCAGTTAAAATCCCCACCAATGATTAAAACTTCACTCTGACTACAGGAACCAATGACAGTGCTTAAAATATTTAAGAACACCATTCTCTCCACACTTAGGGTGGGAGCGTACACACAAATAAAAACAAAAATCTCGTTCTCATAAAACGCCCGCACTTTTAAAAGCCTGCCTTTTAAAACTTCTTCAACATCATAAGACTGTGGGCTAAAAGACGGTGAAAATAAAAGGGCAACACCGCCGCTAAGAGAGGTACTGTGACTTAAAAACACAAGTCCCGTCCACTCGCTCGCCCAGTCCGAGGAGTTTCCGGGATCGCTATGAGTTTCCTGCAGGAAAACAACATCCGCACGCTTGTGTCTCACCGTCTCATACACTGCCGCTCTCTTTCTGTGGTCCCTGGCACCATTGATGTTAAGGGTTACAGCAGTGATAGCACTCATTATTAAATAGTAAAAAAAATTCAAAAAAATCACCCACATAGTGCAATTAATCAGTGGTTTTAATGTAACAGAGCTCAGCAGTCTACAAAGAACCTTCATTGTTCTTTTTGATTTTAGTCACTATGGCCTTCAGACGATAAATTTCAGTTTGCTCAAACACTCCACACCGCATTAACTTCTTAACATCCTGGACAAACTGTTCAGTATCAGGAAAATATCCGACAACATTTACTGACCTTTTACCCTTGGTGTTTCTCAAAAATGTCCGTGAAGAGTCCGTGGAGCCACCATCACTTTCTTCCACATCTGACTCGTGTTTTTTAGCCTGCTTGTTGCTCTTACTTTTAGATCTTTTCTTGCGTTTAGTGGGGATCTTAAAAACAGGTTCTGCTTCCATCTCAGCATCTGAATCTCCATTATCTCTGATATCAGCATTGAGATTTCCAGTTCCTCCACCTGGCTTATCTGAAAGGGGGGCTCGGATGCCGTCACACCCATCTGTTTGTCACTCCTCGCAGGATCAGATGCTCCTGCTTTGTCCCCTATGGGTTTCGCCACAGTAGCACCAGAGTTGCCTCCGCTGAGCCCGGTCTCAACCGCAGGGGGAACGGTCATGACGGGATCCAGCATGGAGGAGGCAGCAGCTATGGGCTTAACCGCAGGAGGGTCAGCTGTAACAGACTCAGCCACTGGAGAAACCGATACAGAGGGCCCATCTCCCTCAGTATCACCACTGTGAACGTTTGGCCTAGTCTGCTCAACCTGCCTGTCTGTCGCCCCGTCTTTAACCTTCTCTGGACATGCACGAACCAAGTGTCCTGTTTCACCACAGTTGAAACATTTCATGCCAGAGTCAGTAGTCACAAAAACGGTGTAGTCAAAGCCATCC
>NC_080737.1:20002023-20004523 GCF_019097595.1 Hemibagrus wyckioides | reverse complement strand
TAAATGAGATACTGGGATGAAGTGAGATGTAGTGGGATGAAGTGAGATGTAGTGGGATGAAGTGAGACATAGTGGGATGAATTGAGACATAATGAGATTATGAAGTGAGACGTAGTGAGATGAAGTGAGAAGTAGTGGGATGAAGTGAGATGTAGTGGGATGAATTGGGACGTAGTGAGATGAAGTGAGACATACTGGGATGAAGTGAGACGTAGTGGGATGAAATGAGACATACTGGGATGAAGTGAGACATAGTGGGATGAAGTGAGATGTAGTGGGATGAAGTGAGACATAGTGGGATGAAGTGAGACGTAGTGAGATGAAGTGAGACAAACTGGGATGAAGTGAGACGTAGTGGGATGAAGTGAGAAGTAGTGGGATGAATTGAGACGTAGTGAGATGAAGTGAGACGTGATGGACGATGAGGGAGGTGGAAGCCCAGTGGATAAGCTGCTGGACTGCTGATCAGAAGGTTACGAGGTGAAGCCCTCACACCACCAAGTGGTCACTGCGGGGCCCCTGAGCGAGGCCCTTAACCCTCGGTTATATAAATGAGATAAATGTATGTCACTCTTTATAAGGAGGTGTGTCAAGTGCCATTAATGATGATGTCACTGTTCTGGATTTTTATTCCTTGGCTGATTTTTTTCTGTTGATTTTGCAGGACCGCAGTCGAGACAGTTTAGGATCTCAAGGTAGGTGCAGGTTTATAACTCGAGTCTGTTCTCGAGCTGGACGTCCAGCAGCAGAACATCTGAACAGAAACTCTTGACCGATCCATGGTCCTGATCCACACTCGAGCGATGACCGTCTTATGACCAGAACAGATTCTTAACTGATATTACACAATCAGCCGGCTGCTCCTTTTGAGAATTCTTAATTAGGTGTGAGATATTAGCGCCCCCTGCTATCTGCACTTCACACCAGCGTGAACCTTTCTGCAGTATATTTTAATATTATTACAATCATTTCAGAAACACTTTTCACCCTTTCACACACTGCTCCTAAAGATTTAACAATAAATCACTGAGCGTTTAAGAGAAGCTCCATTTTGTGTCTTTCAGGAAGAGACGAATCTGCACACAGTTATGAGACTGTGACACAAGTGGAAGGTAAGAGGGCGGGGTCAGTCTGAGGGGCATGTCTCTGTGTAACGGTAATATGGCCGTGGTGCATTGTGGGATACCGTGTACAGGTATCTGTACTGGACTGCAAATCACTGAGTATTAACCGATAAAAACCGGGACTGCAGGTCAGATGTTTCATCCAATAATGAAATAGAAAATTAATAGAATAAGAGATTATTATCTAAAACTATTAGGTTTATTATTATTATGTAAAATATTATTATTAATAAGAGTTTATTATTAAAGCTGTTGTTATTATGTTGAAATTAATTATTTAATATTTGCATATTTAAATTTAGAAACAAGAAGTCACATTACAAAAATGGAGTTTATAAAAACATATTATTCCTAGTTGCATTATTACTTTCTGCTTCTTCTTCTTCTTCTTGAACTTCTTGACTGTTGGGTGTCTGTGTGCAGTTCACTACGCCAGGCCCATCATCATCCTCGGCCCGGTGAAGGACAGAGTGAACGATGATCTGCTCTCGGAGTTTCCCGACAAGTTCGGCTCCTGTGTTCCTCGTGAGTGTTTTCAGGCTCCACCCACAGCACCCACCACTCACTCTGATTGGATCCTCGCCTGGCCGTGTCATAATAATAGATAATAGAAATTATTAGTTTTAAATCTAAATAAATAAATAAAATAGTTTCATTAAAGCCTGATTAAAAAGAAATTTCAGGATTTGTCTAAAACCTAATATTGAAGGTGACACATTGTTAGATAAATGAAGAGTCCAGACACCGGTGAGTGTTAGAGTCAGTGCCATCATTATACAGCGTATTGTTAATAAACTTTATCATTAATTAATCTGTTTGAATTATATCGCTTTGGTTTCTGCACATTTATCAACTGTTTTTATTTATTAGCTTAATTAGACTATTTATTAATTATTTCACACTATTTCACATCACAAATTAGACATTTATTAAAGTAAACACTCATCTAAAGACCAGTCCGAGTCTCAGTAAGTCAGATGTGTGTGTGTGTGTCAGTGGTAATCTGATTCTCACACACACACACACACACACACACACACACAATAAACTCAATTAAATTCCATGGACAAGCCATGTAAGAACAGATTCTCAGTGACATCATCACTCTGCGCCCCACAGATACGACGCGGCCGAAGCGGGAGTATGAGGTGGACGGGCGAGATTATCACTTCGTGTCGTCACGGGAACAGATGGAGAAAGACATCCAGAGCCACCGATTCATCGAGGCGGGACAATACAACAGTCACCTGTACGGCACGAGCGTACAGAGCGTGAGGGAGGTTGCTGAACAGGTGAAAGAGAGAGAGAGAGAGAGAGAGAGAGAGAGAGAGTGTGTGTGTGTCTGTGTGTGTTTGTATTATATTGTTCAGTAAGAT
>NC_080737.1:19954523-19969523 GCF_019097595.1 Hemibagrus wyckioides | reverse complement strand
CGTAAAAATAGAAAAATACAACACAGATTTGACCTGGACCTTACTCTTACTGTTCACTCATGTGACGTTATTAGATCCAAAAATTAGAAATCATCCGGGTGTCCAGACAGGAAGTAGCTGTTACTCACACAGTGTTTGGTCAGTAGGAATAATTAAAATGTGTGTGTAATGAATAAAACACTGTGTAATGATTTGTGAGAGTTACATTCTCCAAAAAATCATGTATTTGTGTACACTGATCAGCCATAACACTCTGATCAGTGACCGGTGAAGTGAATCAGACTGAGTATCTCCTCATCATGGCCCCTGTTAGTGGGTGGGATATATTAGGCAGCAGGTCAACATTTTGTCCTCAAAGTTGATGTTAGAAGCAGGAAAAATGGACAAGTGTAAGGATTTGAGTGAGTTTGACCAAAAGGGCCAAATTGTGATGCTAGACCACTGGATCAGAACATCTCCAAAACTGCAGCTCTTGTGGGGTGTTCCCGGTCTGCAGTGGTCAGTATCTATCAAAAGTGGTCCAAGGAAGGAGCAGTGGTGAACCGGCGACAGGGTCATGGATGGTCAAGGCTCATTGATGCTCATGGGGAGAGAAGGCTGGACCGTGTGATCCGATCCAATAGATGAGCTACTGTTGCTCAAACTGCTGAAGAAGTTAATGCTGGTTCTGATAGAAAGGGGTCAGAATACACAGTGCAGGACAGTTTGTTGTGTATGGGGCCACATAGCCACAGACCGGTCAGGATGCCCATGCTGACCTCCTGTTCACTGGTTATCTATAATTGTAAGGGATTTTTCTGATTCTGAGGGATCAAGTGTTCAAAATATGCAAATATTCAAAAAGTGAACTTTAAAAACTTTTTAAAATTAAAATAATGATAAATCAATTAAACAGAAGGCCAGAGTGCATTATGGGTATTCAGTACACACGCTGTAATCACTGTAAATATTGACTAAAATATGAATTTGAAATTAGTGTGTTAACATGGTGTGTGTGTGTTTACGGAAAATGTCACCATAGTAACAAATATGCACATGATTTTTTAGTTAAAGTAAATAAGAATTACATTACACTAATTTTTTTAGTTAAAGTAAATAAGATGTTTTTTAATCAGTGTAATAAATGTACTGCAGGTCACAGTCAGGGAAGAGTGTGTAAACTTTTTCACAGTGAAATCATTATCATATCGCTTTTTATATTCAAACATTCCACATTGCTCACAATTTGATCGTTTCTCTTACTCATAATGATAATGAAGGTGCGTCTGAGAGACCGAACATCTGGTCTGGTACAAATTACATTTCTTTCTCTATTCATTATGTCCTAAGGGGGTACAAACTTTTGCACTTGACTGCATTACACATTCCCATCATTCTCCAGTAATGACCTCATTATCATCGGCGGTGTCTGCGTGTGTGTGTGTGTGTGTGTGTGTCTGTGTGTGTGAGTTTGCTGGAGTTTCTCCATGATGCTTTGAGGCATGACCACAGAACGACTCGCAGAAAAATACACTAATGTGTGTGTATGTGTGTGTGTGTGTGTGTGTGTGTGAGAGAGAGAGAGAGAGAGAGAGAGGGGCAGGGTCAAAGGTAACAGTAGGCGTCATAGTGGATTGGATTTGTGTTTGATATCTGATACACACACACACACGCCCTTTTTTTCTCTCCTTTCATTCTTTTTTCTCAGCTCTTCACACAACGTCTCTCTTTCTCTCTCTCTCTCCCTCCACCCATTTGTCATTACCCCTCTTTTCACACCTTTGTACACACAACCTCTCCAGAGAACAGTCCCCCCCCAACACACACACACACATGTACACACACACGTACACACAAACGTACACACAAACGACCCCATTCTATAAGAATCAGAAGTGCAGGAGGCGTATAAGAGAGATGAGAGTTTTATATTAATCACTGATGCTGTGACTAATAATCATGATTTAATGTTTTACAAAATGAATAGATATCTATAAGGCAGCACACACACACACACACACACGTATAAGTAGCCTATTGCATTCTCAGTCTCCTCCTTCACCTTCTCTATCTTGTGTGTGTTTGTGTGTACCTGTGTGTGTGTGTGTGTGTGTGTGTACAGGTGTGGGAAGAGGTCCAGTTGGATGGTGAGCAGATTTAGCAGCACACACTCCCCCTGACCCAGTTACACACACGCAGAGCAACGTAGCCTGTTTTTGGGCCAGAACCATAATACCATCTCTCTCTCTCACTCTCTCTCTCTCTCTCTCTCTCACACATACACACACACACACACACACACATACTCCACATGTACACATTTATCAACATATGTTCACACACCAGGTGCAGGCAAACATACACACCTCATTATACAGTGCCGGGAATACACACACACACACACACACACACACACGCATATCCAAGACTCCTTGTTAACAGTTTTCATTTATATTTAAATCACTGTCTGTTGTGATTGTAACATGTGTACAGAATACCCACAATGCAGTGCGGCTGATGAGACACATGGTTCAGTTGCTGATTTCTCATTAATTTTAATTGTAAGCGAGTTATCAGACTTAGTTCACTTCCTACTGTTGAATACGTCGACTCGGTCCCTGAAGTTAGGTTCCCTTGAGCGGATCAATATCAGAACGTCCCTTAAGATGGCAGCAATGAACAAGAGAGCGGAAAAAAACGGAACAAAACTTCAGATATGACCAAACCTGGACGTGTTTGAGAAAATCTCCTGAAGAAACCGTCTCTAATCCCAGCCTGTGTTTTAAAACCCACACTAATTATCTGATTAGACATTGTGTGAAGAATAATAAATCATTCTGATATGCAGAGCTGATGATGATGACGATGACGATGATGATGATGATGTAGTACGTAGGACTTCCAAATGTCCAAATATTCATATTCCAGAGCTGTCTCTGTCTTATACTGCATCCCACAATGCAACAAAGTCGCTCCATTTCAAAATAAAAGGCAGACAAATTGTGGAAAAAATGTAAACACTAACATCTCAGTGACACTTTTAACACAGCGCTGGATTGTGATTGGCTGATTTTCTGGAACATCAGCTCTGACGATCAATCAGCTTCATGTCATGTGTTTATATTAACATGTTTGTTCCTGTTCACATGAACACATTTAACTATTGTATACATAAATGAATAAATAAATAAAGGATTGATGTGTTGAGGAGATGTTTGTGTAACATTCATGGAAGGAGTCTCCAGTGTCAGAACTCTTCTTTAATGTCTCTAGCATCTTCAGGACAGAGGAGTTTACACCGGTGACGCTGGCGACAGAATGACTGTTTACAGCGCTTTATAGGGGTTTATAGCTGCTGTAAGGTAAGTGAGAACAGGAACAGGTTCTTTCACAACATTTACTGTGACTATGAAGAGAAAAGAGCATGACCTTGTCATTAAATAGTAAATATATATATATATATACAGTATAGCATTGGCACATTGCAGTGATATAAGGAGAGAAAAACAACTGAAAACTGTAATCCTGCTGCATTTCACCAACCCTTTAGTGATTATTTTCTTATATTTACACCTAAATGCTCTTTATTCACACACCTTTTTATATAATCTCTTATAGTCTTTAATATTCCCCGAACCCCTATTTAGTTTCTCTGAGGTGAAATATCCTTGGTCTCGGGTCCCAGTATAATGTCCCAGTGTAATGTCCCAGTATAATGTCCCAGTGTAATGTCCCAGTATAATGTCCCAGTATAATGTCCCAGTGTAATGTCCCAGTATAATGTCCCAGTATAATGTCCCAGTATAATGTCCCAATGTAATGTCCCAGTATAATGTCCCAGTGTAATGTCCCAGTGTAATGTCCCAGTATAATGTCCCAGTGTAATGTCCCAGTATAATGTCCCAGTATAATGTCCCAGTGTAATGTCCCAGTATAATGTCCCAGTGTAATGTCCCAGTATAATGTCCCAGTGTAATGTCCCAGTATAATGTCCCAGTGTAATGTCCCAGTATAATGTCCCAGTGTAATGTCCCAGTATAATGTCCCAGTGTAATGTCCCAGTGTAATGTCCCAGTGTAATGTCCCAGTATAATGTCCCAGTGTAATGTCCCAGTGTAATGTCCCAGTGTAATGTCCCAATGTAATGTCCCAGTGTAATGTCCCAGTATAATGTCCCAGTGTAATGTCCCAGTATAATGTCCCAGTGTAATGTCCCAATGTAATGTCCCAGTATAATGTCCCAGTATAATGTCCCAGTATAATGTCCCAGTATAATGTCCCAATGTAATGTCCCAGTATAATGTCCCAGTGTAATGTCCCAGTATAATGTCCCAGTGTAATGTCCCAGTGTAATGTCCCAGTGTAATGTCCCAGTATAATGTCCCAGTGTAATGTCCCAGTGTAATGTCCCAATGTAATGTCCCAGTATAATGTCCCAGTGTAATGTCCCAGTATAATGTCCCCAGTGTAATGTCCCAGTATAATGTCCCAGTGTAATGTCCCAATGTAATGTCCCAGTATAATGTCCCAGTATAATGTCCCAGTATAATGTCCCAATGTAATGTCCCAGTATAATGTCCCAGTGTAATGTCCCAGTATAATGTCCCAGTGTAATGTCCCAGTATAATGTCCCAGTGTAATGTCCCAGTGTAATGTCCCAGTGTAATGTCCCAGTATAATGTCCCAGTGTAATGTCCCAGTATAATGTCCCAATGTAATGTCCCAGTATAATGTCCCAGTGTAATGTCCCAGTATAATGTCCCAGTATAATGTCCCAGTGTAATGTCCCAGTATAATGTCCCAGTGTAATGTCCCAGTATAATGTCCCAGTGTAATGTCCCAGTATAATGTCCCAGTGTAATGTCCCAGTATAATGTCCCAGTATAATGTCCCAGTGTAATGTCCCAGTATAATGTCCCAGTATAATGTCCCAGTATAATGTCCCAATGTAATGTCCCAGTATAATGTCCCAGTGTAATGTCCCAGTGTAATGTCCCAGTATAATGTCCCAGTGTAATGTCCCAGTATAATGTCCCAGTATAATGTCCCAGTGTAATGTCCCAGTATAATGTCCCAGTGTAATGTCCCAGTATAATGTCCCAGTGTAATGTCCCAGTATAATGTCCCAGTGTAATGTCCCAGTATAATGTCCCAGTGTAATGTCCCAGTATAATGTCCCAGTGTAATGTCCCAGTATAATGTCCCAGTGTAATGTCCCAGTGTAATGTCCCAGTGTAATGTCCCAATGTAATGTCCCAGTGTAATGTCCCAGTATAATGTCCCAGTGTAATGTCCCAGTATAATGTCCCAGTGTAATGTCCCAATGTAATGTCCCAGTATAATGTCCCAGTATAATGTCCCAGTATAATGTCCCAGTATAATGTCCCAATGTAATGTCCCAGTATAATGTCCCAGTGTAATGTCCCAGTATAATGTCCCAGTGTAATGTCCCAGTGTAATGTCCCAGTGTAATGTCCCAGTATAATGTCCCAGTGTAATGTCCCAGTGTAATGTCCCAATGTAATGTCCCAGTATAATGTCCCAGTGTAATGTCCCAGTATAATGTCCCAGTGTAATGTCCCAGTATAATGTCCCAGTGTAATGTCCCAATGTAATGTCCCAGTATAATGTCCCAGTATAATGTCCCAGTATAATGTCCCAATGTAATGTCCCAGTATAATGTCCCAGTGTAATGTCCCAGTATAATGTCCCAGTGTAATGTCCCAGTATAATGTCCCAGTGTAATGTCCCAGTATAATGTCCCAGTGTAATGTCCCAGTATAATGTCCCAGTGTAATGTCCCAGTATAATGTCCCAGTGTAATGTCCCAGTATAATGTCCCAATGTAATGTCCCAGTATAATGTCCCAGTATAATGTCCCAGTGTAATGTCCCAATGTAATGTCCCAGTATAATGTCCCAGTGTAATGTCCCAGTATAATGTCCCAGTGTAATGTCCCAATGTAATGTCCCAGTATAATGTCCCAGTATAATGTCCCAGTATAATGTCCCAGTATAATGTCCCAGTATAATGTCCCAATGTAATGTCCCAGTATAATGTCCCAGTGTAATGTCCCAGTATAATGTCCCAGTGTAATGTCCCAGTGTAATGTCCCAGTGTAATGTCCCAGTATAATGTCCCAGTGTAATGTCCCAGTGTAATGTCCCAATGTAATGTCCCAGTATAATGTCCCAGTGTAATGTCCCAGTATAATGTCCCAGTGTAATGTCCCAGTATAATGTCCCAGTGTAATGTCCCAATGTAATGTCCCAGTATAATGTCCCAGTATAATGTCCCAGTATAATGTCCCAATGTAATGTCCCAGTATAATGTCCCAGTGTAATGTCCCAGTATAATGTCCCAGTGTAATGTCCCAGTATAATGTCCCAGTGTAATGTCCCAGTGTAATGTCCCAGTGTAATGTCCCAGTATAATGTCCCAGTGTAATGTCCCAGTATAATGTCCCAATGTAATGTCCCAGTATAATGTCCCAGTGTAATGTCCCAGTATAATGTCCCAGTATAATGTCCCAGTGTAATGTCCCAGTATAATGTCCCAGTGTAATGTCCCAGTATAATGTCCCAGTGTAATGTCCCAGTATAATGTCCCAGTATAATGTCCCAGTGTAATGTCCCAGTATAATGTCCCAGTGTAATGTCCCAGTGTTAGCCCTGATGTCCACACGGTGTGTTTCTTTATGTATAAATAAACATAAAACACTGTAAGTAATAGTTTTAGCTAAAATATTAACTGATAGAGAACTTATTAATTCAGTGTGTATGTTGTTTATCTGGTTGTAATTCTTTTTATTTGTACTTCTCCTTCACTTCATTGAATGATTTTTAGCCACAACACACATTCAGTGGACAGAAACCTGTGTGTTTTATTAAATGTTAATTCTCACACACTCCTGAGGAGAATAGTCTACAGTATACAGTGTGAAGTTTCTGACACACACTGAGAGGTGTGTGTGTGTGTGTGTGTGTGTGTGTGTGTGTGTGAGACTATTCAACTGAACTACAATGGAGCTGAGGAGCTGCTATCGACAGCCACATTAATGGGGAAATGTCCTCCGATTGGGTTTCCTTTAACAGCACCGTGTGTACCTCAGGTGTTAAATCTAACATGTCCTAGCAAGAAACTTTAACTTCTAGCTGCTTTTCTTCCCTCCAGTCGCTACCCCCCCCTCCATTTTCACTGCTAGCTACTGCTAATGGTTTACAACGAGGAGACAAGTGGCCGTATTAGCATGATAAGAGCACGTGGCCTGCACGCGAGACCCGCCTGATCCACGTGCAGACGCTCCGGGACGAGGCAAAAGATTTCATTTTTTAAAAATAAGACATAAATTCAATTAGTTAAAGGTTTTAATTTTACTGTCCTGTTATAGAGAATTATTTTCACATCCGTGAGGTAAGGAGAAATAAATGACTTGCTTTTAGGTGTAAAAAAAAAATCAACATACAATGCTTGAGAGAGAGAGAGAGAGAGAGAGAGAGAGAGAGAGAGAGAGAGAGAGAGAGAGAGAGAGAGAGAGAGAGAAAGGGAGTGAGAGAGAGAGAGAGAGAGAAAGGGAGTGAGAGAGAGAGAGAGAGAGAGAAAGGGAGTGAGAGAGAGAGAGAGAGAGAGAGAGAGAGAGAGAGAGAGAGAGAGAAAGGGAGCGAGAGAGAGAGAGAGAGAGAGAGTGAGAAAGGGAGTGAGAGGGAGTGAGGGAGAGAGAGAGAGAGAGAGAGAGAGAGAGTGAGAAAGGGAGCGAGAGAGAGAGAGAGAGAGAGAGAGAGAGAGAGAGAGAGAGTGTAAAAGTTATGTGTAAATAGAAATATAGAAAGAGAGTGAGACAGATAGAGAAAGGGAGAAAGAGATAGAGAGCGAGAGAGAGAGAGAGAGAGAGAGAGAGAGAGAGAGAGGGGGAGAAAGAAAGGGAGTGTAAAAGTTATGTGTAAAAGTTTTTTTAACTCTGGTAAAATGTCATTCACAACACAGTTGTATATTTCAGGTAGAGTGTAATAAACATTTTATGATAAATATTATTTACATTATTTAATGAATGTAGAAATCTATTTAATATCAGTTACAGGGTATATTTTTTTTATTTATTATTCCCTCAGTGTCCACTCAGACCTGATATCTGGACCTTTGGTCTGTTCCACAGGATCATTCCCAAGAAGAAGAAGAAGAAGAAGAAGAACATGCACAAGTTCTCTCAAAAACCTCTTTTATTTAAAAAAAAAAAAAGATTGTTATTGACCGATGAAGCCCCATCTGAGAGGAATGGTCAGTTATTATCTTCATCAGAATGTTGACATGATTGTGTATGCTAGTTACATCACAGTTAGCAGAGATGCTAATTCTGTTCAAAAACTAAAGTTTTAACACAGTTGCTGGTTTAAAGAGCTGAATGTAGTAAAAGAAAGCTCTGTAAAAAATACGAGATTGTTGCCTGGGAATATTTTTACGCAGTTATTGCCTGGGTTCAGAGACAGTTACAGAAGTCTGTCACGATCGATGCTGAGGTCTCAGTGAAATTGAAGTCTTAATGCTGCTTCTCGTTGTGTGTAAGGTGTGTGAATTCTGCTAGCTGAGTCATTTCAAACAGAAGTGTGATAGAGCCCGTGGGAACTGACTGACCAATATTTGATCATGGTTTATCTCTGACCATTACCTTTTAGTCACATGGCTTGATAAGTCTTGATAAGCTAAAGTGCTTTTTAGAAGTTCTGTTTAAATAAATTAGCTCAGTGGACACACACACACACACACACACACACACACACACATGAAGCAGTCTGAGCTTTAATTGTCGTAATAATGCGCGCGCCGTGTTATTAAGTTTAAAAAAAAGAAGAAGCATAAAATGGTTGAGAGAATATTCCGCTTTTATTTAATAAGGAAAGGGAAAGGCGGGGCTTGTATATGTGAGTGACATGTGGAATCAGCAAATGGGAGGCTAGGAATGGGAAAGAGGTGTGGCTTGTCGGGGAGTGGGCGGTGCTTGTTTCGTCCAGCTTGAGCCTAGTCAGATCCACACCGTGCGCGAGGACTGTGAGGTCTCTCAGCAGGCGCAATGTTCGGAGCAGGATTTCTCTCTCTCTCCGTCTCTCCCTCTCTCTCTCGGGTGTATATCACACTGCAGTTTTGTCTTTTTATCCGCAAATATCTTTTCTAATCGCACTCCAGCGCATTCTGTGGGATTGTAATCCTGAAATCTTCAGATAAACCGTCGAGGGATCGTCTTCATCCGTCCTCCGGTTTTTTTGGGGGATTTTTTCTTTTTTTTGGACCAATACAAAAGGAGGCTTGTGTGACTGGAGCCTGGATTCGCTTTAGATTCTGGAGTAAAAGATCTTCTTCACACCCTCACACCAAGCTTTATACGCATGCACGTTTGTCCTGGAGATGATTTTAGACGTGCAGTAACGAGCCGCAAACTCGTCTAGTCTTTAAAGGAAGTCTTATTTTTCCTGCATTTCCTTTATTATTTTTTTGCTCCAGCTGAAGCTCTACCCAGGCCTTTATCCGCCTGCAGTATTACATCTCAACAAATAATTCGGATATGATCAGAAACCAGAGCTCGTGTGGCTGAATTGCGTTGCGTAACTGGAAAACTTCATAAACTCGACTTTTTCGTGTGCGCGCGCGCGCGTGTGTGTGTGTGTGCGTGTGTTTTTTTGTTTTTTTGGCCATTTTGTTTTACACAATCTGTGCAGTTGTTTGAAATTGGAAGTTCTCCATGGGTTCTCCGTCTCCGAGGCCCAGCTGACGACCTCAGCACCACTCCTTTCCCCCTTTTTGTTATTTTTCTTTCTTTTCTTCTCCTTCCTTTTTTATTATTAGGACATGTCGTGGGGGATTTCTCCCTCAGTCATGAGGCTCGTATGGAGGAGTGTGACTGCTCTGTGGATCCTGCTGCTCTCAACACAGGCTGATGAAGGTACACACACACACACACACCTTCGTTAATTGATATTATACCTCCATTAATTAGTTCGACTAGTGTATACACACTTCTCTAGTAAACACACACAGCTGTTACTTTCAACCTACCTGTTCGCTTCTGTATCGTGTGTGTGTGTGTGTGTGTGTGTGTGTGTGTGTGTGTGAGTTTACGGCTTATTTTTTGCTTTTAAAGCCCGCAGTGATGTAAGCAGAATAGTAATATCTATCCCCCCTTCAGTTTTTCACCTTTTTGACTGAAACAGAGCAGACTTGCGCACACACACACACACACACACACACACACACCCTGTTTGAAGATAAACACTTTATTGATCCTGAAAGAAGATTTTCTTCCACATTGCTCAATACAGTAGAGCTGACAGTGACCAGATTGGGTAATAGTGCAGATCACTGTACCTGTAGATATACAGCACGTGATTAAACATAGATAAAGTCATGAAGGTGTATTAAAGTGCTGGTGTGTGTGTGTGAGAGAGTGAGTGAAATGTGTCCAAATGCATGTTTTATCCTGCTATTAATCAGATTTTGGAGTGTTTCCACTCCTGCTCCTGATATATATATATATATAAATGTTTGTGTGTGTGTTTGTTTGTGCGTGTGTTTGTGCGTGTTTGTTTGTGCGTGTGTTTGTTTGTGCGTGTGTTTGTTTTTATGCGTGTGTTTGTTTGTGCGTGTTTGTTTGTGCGTGTGTTTGTTTGTGCGTGTGTTTGTTTTTATGCGTGTGTTTGTGCGTGTTTGTTTGTGCGTGTGTTTGTTTTTATGCGTGTGTTTGTTTGTGCGTGTGTTTGTGCGTGTGTTTGTGCGTGTGTTTGTTTGTGCGTGTGTTTGTGCGTGTGTTTGTGCGTGTGTTTGTGCGTGTGTTTGTGCGTGTGTTTGTGCGTGCGTGTGTTTGTGCGTGTGTTTGTTTGTGCGTGTGTTTGTTTGTGCGTGTGTTTGTTTGTGCGTGTGTTTGTTTGTGCGTGTGTTTGTTTGTGCGTGTGTTTGTTTGTGCGTGTGTTTGTTTGTGCGTGTGTTTGTTTGTGCGTGTGTTTGTTTTTATGCGTGTGTTTGTTTGTGCGTGTGTTTGTGCGTGTTTGTTTGTGCGTGTGTTTGTTTTTATGCGTGTGTTTGTTTTTATGCGTGTGTTTGTTTTTATGCGTGTGTTTGTTTGTGCGTGTGTTTGTGCGTGTGTTTGTTTGTGCGTGTGTTTGTGCGTGTGTTTGTTTGTGCGTGTGTTTGTTTGTGCGTGTGTTTGTCTGAGAGAGAGATTTAAACTGATCATAACTTCAACACTGCATTGATTTGTCTCCTAAATGACAGTTTATGTCTAAACTGTTGAAAAAAGTCACTCTATTGAAATATTTCTGCTTTAATAACGAACACCTTCCTCTGAATGTAGATCAGATAGATCAGATGATGATTTCTGGAGGATTCTGTGGAAGAATTATGGCACATACCATGCAAATATTAAGTACACACACACACTTTCCTCTGGTCAGCTGAACCATCTCCAGCGCTCAGTTCTCGGTCTGTACGCATTTCCCCTCCTGCATTAAAAATTTCCTCTGCATTTTATTAGCTTATCAGTATAACACAGACCGGCGCTAAAGCTGCTTCTACTGATAAAGCGTGTTTGATCCAGGACATCCTCACACAAGTCAAGCTTAGCGTGTGAAAGCTGGTCCCCATTGGTCAGTTCCAGAAGCACTTATAGAGTGTGGAAAGAGAACTTTCTAAAGAAACATCAGAACTTTTTGGAGAAAAGTGTTTGGTCAGCTGGACAAGGAGAGCTGTGAGGAGCTGAGCTGGTTTCTGTAGGCAAGCAATATTTAGTGGAATATATATATATATGTGTGTGTGTGTGTGTGTGTGTGTGTAAATTATATGTACGGCTAAACATAGAAAGTACACTTTAATCAGACATGGTGGATTATTTCAGGTTTAGTTTATTTGAGAAAAGATTCAGCGGACAACAGACAACTAGCTGCTGGTTAACAGTTACTAAACAACTAGCTGCTGGTTAAGTTGTTGATCTGATCGCACTCATTTACCCCGCACTGTATCGTAATCAGGAAATACAAGCAAAGTGGTGTGTTACGATATCCACCTCTGTTGAGCTCCACATGGAGTTTGTCGCTAATCCTCACCCACAGGCGCTACGGCTTTGCTAATGTTTTACCGATTTATCGAAACCCAACACACTATTGATTTTAGCTCAGACCTCATTGATTTTTATCCCCTGCTTCATCAGAGTTTTCCTCCTTCTGCCATTCCTTTTAAAAACATTGACCCACAATTTACAGTGCACTCACACACACACACACACACACACTCACACACACACACACACACACTCACACTCACACACACACACTCACACTCACACACACACACTCACACTCACACACACACTCACACACACACACTCACACACACACCAGCTGATGACAGAAAAAAGCACATAATTCAGCTATTATTTTTATATAGTGCTCTTTTGTGGGTCTTGCCAATAAAAGTGTTATAACCTCATGTAATAGCTCATCTATAACAAGCTGCGATACTGAACCGAGCGTGTGAGATCGGATTTTCTGATCTGTTCATGCACAATGTTGACCGAATCAGACGTTACGGACGTTACACACCGGCACTGGACACCAAATTCCTTAAATTCCTCCTGTGCTGTTTCTCCTGGTGCGTGACTCTCACCACGGAGAGATCAGATCAGATGGCTCTCGGATTAGATAGAAAACGAACAAAACAAATGGGTGGAGTGTTTGATCTTTTTGCGAGTACAGGAACAGATTCTGTGTTATTGATTATTTTTATCCACGTCTTTTATATACCAGGAGAAAACCAGCGTCTTCTGAAGAGCACACACTGATTGCTTTGGTTACTTTAGGAGAATTGCTTTTTGCACAGTCTCCACGCCGGCCGGTGACAGAAATTACAATTTTAATTGCCAGACAGCGTCTAATTTCTCCCACGGCTCTGTGAGCGGCAGGGTGTACCTCCTTCCTCTTTATTACTTTCCCAAATTACTCACAACCTGTAAGATGGAGAAAAGCCTCCAGAATCAGCCCTGAGTGTTGGTAAACAGCCAGCAGAGTTATAATCACCGCTTACACCCCTCATTCGTCTTTCTCTATGGCTTCCAACACCAGCTTCATTTCAATAAGAAAACTCACAAAGAAAAGATACGGACACACAGGTGACCTTCAGGGCGAGCGTCTGAGTTTTTCACGGTGTGACGGCGCATCAGGCGATCGATGGTTCGGATTAGTTCTGCTCCTAAAGACACACCTGCTCATCGTTATCCGTAATCAATTAACCGCTGTCTGTGACTGACACACACACACACACACACACAGATTAATGAAGTATTGACTGATCTGCACCTGTAATTAGCTGACGGATCCGTTTCACTTCTCTTCTGAAAAAAGAGGCAGGAACTGATGAGCGACACGTTTATTAATATTTATGGAATTTTAATTTCTATCACAATTTATGATTTTGAAAATTGGACGCTGGATTCATGAACATTTCAGAAAAGCTGATTTTCAGAGTTTTAAGTGTGTTCCTGGTACCGCTTATTTGCCTGTGGCCACACCCACAAAACTCTATAAAAGGAGCTGGGTGCAGGAAATGTAGTAATAATAATAATAATAATAATAATAATAATAATGATTACTAATAATAAATGTGCTTTCATTAGCAGAGGTGTGTGTTTGTGTGTGTGTGTGCCCCGCCCACGTTTATACACCTCCATTAGTTTTGAATGATTTAATCGTACTGAGTGTAAATTTATGGAATTTATTCACGGATACAGATTTCTTGTGTAAACATTTGGATTGGACAATTTCTGAATGCATCTGTTTGTATCCAGGTTGTGTGTGTGTGTGTGTGTTTGATTAGAATCTTCTGGTGTTTATTTTGATGTTATTGTTTCAGTGAGTTGTTGGTTGTGAGTGTTTCCTCTTCTCCAGCTCTCTGTTTGTTCAGAATGTCAGAAGCTCATGTCCTGTAGTTCACACCCTGTAGAAGGTCTGGAACCCGGGACTTAGTACCCTTAATGTGCTTCATTTCTCCTGTATCACACGTCCTCGTGATCTGCAGCGGCGTTCCGGACCGTTTCGAGCGCTCCAGAAATGCTCCAGGTTCCTCAGAGCGAAGTGAACAGTAGCGTTTCCTTCCCGCGTTAGCGGCTCTGCGTTCCCCACGGCGCTGAGATGCTGCACGGGTACTGTAGGCCACAGGGGGTCCTGCGGGGTGTGTAATGATTAATTTGGTGGAGTTAAAAACAGCACCAGCAGGGGGTAGATTGGATTTTGGCCTTTGGGTTCGACTCAAAAGAGTTTGAGGCTGAGATTACAGCTAATCCCAGAATCCCCCCCGGATCGCCCCGCGGCTCCACCGGTCCCTCCGCAGGACGGTATTGACGAGAGACACGCTTTCATCTGAGTTCAGGCTGCTGCTCAGTCGCCTCCGTCTTTACTCTCACGTTAAAAAAGAGCTAAAAGAGCTTATCCGTTTCACCTTCTGTCTCTCACTCTGTCTCTCTCTCTCACTCTGTCTCTCTCTCTCTCTCTCTCTCTCTCTCTTTGTTCATGCACATTACAATGCAGAAATGTGAAACAGTGACTCTGATCTAGAGAGGGTTTGGGATAAACGATGCTGTGTGTGTGTGTGTTTGTTTGTATTTTGGTCTCATCATGACCGTGTGTTCGCCCTGGCACTTTTTGATGATGTCATCAGTGCGCCTTTTCAGAATATGCAGTACATCAGGAATTGATAGAAACACGTTTGGATTTTTTAATCTCTCTCTCTCTCTCTCTCTCGCTCATATCTCTGTTTATTTCTCTCTCAATTTCTCCTTCCCTTTTCCTGTCGGATGTTTTCTTCATCCTCCTTTTCTGTCTTCTGTCTTTTTCTTTTTTGTCTCCCTCTTTCTCCTTTTCATTCTCTCATTCTTTTATCCTCTCCTTTTTTCCTCACATTCTCTCCATCTTCACGTCTCCTCCATTCCACTCTTCCTCGCCTCCTCCAGCTTTCCTTTATTAACCAGTCTCTCTCTCTCTCTCTCTCTCT
>NC_080737.1:19944523-19947023 GCF_019097595.1 Hemibagrus wyckioides | reverse complement strand
TACGTGTGTGTGTGTGAGTGAGTGAGTGTGTGTGTGAGTACATGTGTGTGTGAGTACGTACGTGTGTGTGAGTACGTACGTGTGTGTGAGTGAGTACGTGTGTGTGAGAGTACGTGTGTGTGTGAGTACGTGTGTGTGTGTGTGTGAGTATGTGTGTGTGTGTGTGTGAGTACGTGTGTGTGTGTGTGAGTACGTGTGAGTGTGTGTGTGAGTACGTGTGAGTGTGTGTGTGAGTACGTGTGAGTACGTGTGAGTGTGTGAGTACGTACGTGTGTGTGAGTGAGTACGTGTGTGTGAGAGTACGTGTGTGTGTGTGTGTGAGTACGTGTGTGTGTGTGTGTGAGTACGTGTGTGTGTGTGTGTGAGTACGTGTGTGTGTGTGTGAGTACGTGTGAGTGTGTGTGTGAGTACGTGTGAGTGTGTGTGTGAGTACGTGTGTGTGAGTGTGTGTGAGTACGTGTGAGTGTGTGTGTGTGTGTGAGTGTGTGTGTGTACGTGTGAGTGTGTGTGTGTGTGTGAGTACGTGTGAGTGTGTGTGTGTGTGTGTGTGAGTACGTGTGAGTGTGTGTGTGAGTATGTGTGAGTATGTGTGAGTGAGTGTGTGTGTACGTGTGAGTGTGTGTGTGTGTGTGAGTACGTGTGAGTACGTGTGAGTGTGTGTGTGTGTACGTGTGAGTGTGTGTGAGTACGTGTGAGTATGTGTGAGTGAGTGTGTGTGAGTACGTGTGAGTATGTGTGAGTGAGTGTGTGTGTGTACGTGTGAGTGTGTGTGTGTGTGTGAGTACGTGTGAGTACGTGTGAGTGTGTGTGTGTGTACGTGTGAGTGTGTGTGTGTGAGTACGTGTGAGTGTGTGTGTGTACGTGTGAGTGTGTGTGTGTGTGTGTGTGAGTACGTGTGAGTGTGTGTGTGAGTATGTGTGAGTATGTGTGAGTGAGTGTGTGTGAGTACGTGTGAGTGTGTGTGTGTGTGTGAGTACGTGTGAGTGAGTGTGTGTGTGTGTGAGTACGTGTGTGTGTGTGAGTACGTGTGAGTGTGTGTGTGTGTGTGAGTACGTGTGAGTGAGTGTGTGTGTGTGTGAGTACGTGTGAGTGAGTGTGTGTGTGTGTGAGTACGTGTGAGTGAGTGTGTGTGTGTGAGTACGTGTGAGTGAGTGTGTGTGAGTACGTGTGAGTGAGTGTGTGTGTGTGTGAGTACGTGTGTGTGTGTGTGAGTACGTGTGTGTGAGTACGTGTGAGTGTGTGTGTGAGTACGTGTGAGTGTGTGTGTGAGTACGTGTGAGTGTGTGTGTGAGTACGTGTGAGTGTGTGAGTACGTGTGAGTGTGTGTGTGAGTACGTGTGAGTGTGTGAGTACGTGTGAGTGTGTGTGTGAGTACGTGTGAGTGTGTGTGTGAGTACGTGTGAGTACGTGTGAGTGTGTGTGAGTGAGTACGTGTGAGTGAGTACGTGTGAGTGAGTACGTGTGAGTGTGTACGTGTGAGTGTGTACGTGTGAGTGAGTACGTGTGAGTACGTGTGTGTGAGTACATGTGAGTACGTGTGAGTGTGTGTGTGTGAGTACGTGTGAGTGTGTGTGTGAGTATGTGTGAGTGAGTGTGTGTGTGTGTGAGTACATGTGTGTGTGTGTGTGAGTACGTGTGAGTGAGTGTGTGTGAGTACGTGTGTGTGTGTGTGTGTGAGTACGTGTGAGTGTGTGTGTGTACGTGTGAGTGAGTGTGTGTGTGTGAGTACGTGTGAGTGTGTGTGTGTGTGTGTGTGAGTACGTGTGAGTGTGTGTGTGTGTGAGTACGTGTGAGTGTGTGTGTGTGTGTGAGTACGTGTGAGTGTGTGTGTGTGTGAGTACGTGTGAGTGTGTGTGTGTGTGAGTACGTGTGAGTGTGTGTGTGTGCACATGTCCTTGTTCCCTTGTCCGTCTCTTTTCCCTGCGGTATAGAAAATCCACACACTGCATGATAGTTATAAAAGACATGCAGACAGATGGAGTGTGTGTGTGTGTGTGTGTGTGTGTGTGTGTGTGTGTGTGTGCGCGCAAGACCCTTATTTAGCCGCTCATTTTGTCTCTCTGTATGAATGTTCTCAAGCTGTTTTTCTTATTTTTTGCTGCGTCACATCCCCAGGATATATATAGCTGTTGTATTGTGTGTGTGTGTGTGTGTGTGTGTGTGTGTGTGTTAGCCATGTGCTGATAATCACTGTTATGATGCATGATGTTCGATACACACAGTGTTATCTCCATCCCTGTGTCTGGTAGGCGGTGGGTGTGCAAGTAGGCCAGTGTGTGTGTGTGTGTGTGTGTGTGTGTCTGTGTGTGTGTGTCTGTGTGTACGCTCGCTCGCTCACCTCAGTCTCTCCTGTGTGTATTTCTCCCAGAGGTTTTAATGAACACCAAGACGGAGACGTCGGATCTGAAGTGGACCACTTACCCCCGGCCCTCTGGATCCGAGGTGAGACACAGAGCCTGAATCTTCTCTATCATTATTTACTCATGGTCGTGTGTGTGTG
>NC_080737.1:19939523-19942023 GCF_019097595.1 Hemibagrus wyckioides | reverse complement strand
AGAATGAGAGGTGATGAGCGTGCTCTCGGACATTAATATGATCTAATCTGATTATAGAGCCCGTGTCTCGTTTCTGCAGCATTTTCAAAATGAAAAGTTCCTCTCCTCTTCATCCCACAGAATTATGTCCATAATAAGCAGTGGTACTGTTACTGTCTTTCCCCGAGCATGTGGAGTATCAGACGATCTGACCAGCACTCTGTACAGCCAAAAGTATCTGCACCCCCCTGTGTGTGTGTGTTCAGATTGATTCCCTGTGCTGTTCTAATATACTTTCCACTAGATTAGGAGCGTGTCTGTGGGGATTAGTGACCATTCAGCTGTGAGAGCATTACTGAGATCAGACTCTGATGTTGGGATGTGGAGGAGACTCCAGGTCCAGTTCATCGTGAAGGTGGTCAGTGGGGTTGAGTCAGAGCCAGGGCTCTGTGCAGGACACTCCAGATCTTCATTCCAGATCTTCACTCCAGACCAGGTCTTCATGGAGCTGCGGAGTGTGTGTGTGTGTGTGTGTGTGTGTGTGTGTGTGTGTGTGCAGGGACAGTGTGAGGCTGGAATCCAGTGAGGAGAACTTGTAAAGCATACAGAGAGATTCTATACAATTCTGAACCTCAGATGTTCTGGGCAGAACCGGTCAGGGGAGCAGATACTTTTGGCTTTATAACTTTATAAGTTTTTATATATTTTCTTTTTCTCTTTATTTCTTCACTGGTCATAAAGCAGTAACGGTGTTGTGAAGGCTGATTTTAGCTTTCAGTTTCTTGGTGTTCATTTGTGGATTAAACAGTAAACAGTGTCTGAGAGTTGTTTACTACCGAGTGTTCTTACATAAGCTTTAAATAATCTCTCTCTCTGTCCTCTGGAGGAGGCGAGCGGTCTGTGGGAGGAAGTGAGCGGTCTGGACGAGGAGAACAACAGCGTGCGGACATATCAGATCTGTCAGAGCGACGGCTTGGCTAGTCATTGGCTGCGCAGTAAACTGATAGCGCGGCGCGGAGCCTCGCAGGTCTACGTGGAGCTGCGCTTCACCATGATCGAGTGTTCGTCTCGCAGCACGCACCACCGCTCCTGCAAGGAGACCTTTAACCTCTACTACTATCAGAGCGACACGGATGATGCCACGCCCACGCACCCCGCCTGGATGGAGAACCCTTACATCAAGGTACTCTCACCTCCACCACACCCACGTGTTTCTTAAGAGCGTGGATATGGGGATGACCAGTGGTTAGGTCAGTAGGTGAGTGTGACCATGAGTTCTAAGAGCTTTTATAGAGCTGCTTTCACCCTCAACCTTTCACCTGCTGGACCTACTTAAAAGCAGGCCTGCTGGACACTAAATCCCCCCCACCCCACACCCCACCCACAGCTCTTTAACCCTTGACCTTTTTTAAGTTTTCCTCAATGACCGTAACTTGTAGGAATGAATCCTAATTAGAGCCCTCATAATCCCTGGGTGTGTCTCTCACACTCCTGTAGTGCACTAGAGGTTCTCTTTTGGTGCCCAGCAGACATTCTAGAACCTCAGAGAAGTGGAGTGTGGAACAATAAAGCACTCACCAATTACTCTTACTCTATACGCACTTTAACACATGACCTTTGCTCTTTGCAGGTGGACACGGTGGCGGCGGACTACCTGCTCCGCAAAGGAGGAGAAAAGAAGTTCAATGTGAAGACGCTGCGTCTGGGTCCTCTGACCAAACGAGGCTTCTATTTAGCGTTCCAGGCTCAAGGAGCGTGCATGGCTCTGCTCTCCGTGCGAGTCTTCTTCAAGAAGTGTCCTTCACTCACGCGCTCGCTGTCCGTCTTCCCCGAGACCATCCCGCGCTCTCTGGTGCAGGAGGCCGTGGGCGAGTGCGTGAGGAACGCCGCTCTGCACGGACCCAAAGCCAGACCACCGAAGATGTTCTGTGCCGAGGACGGACAGTGGGTGGACCAGCCGAGCAGCAGCTGCACGTGTTCGCCAGGGTACGAGGCCGGCTCAGGGGAGCTGGAGTGCAGAGGTAGGACACCGCAAGTGTGTGTGTGTGTGTGAGAGAGCGAGAGAGAGAGAGAGAGGTGTGCTGTATAAGAAGCTGACTGATGAAAGGTGAGCTGCTGTGACATTTCAGTAGGATCAGGTCAGTTTGAACCGCGCCGAATCAGCTTTATCCAATTAGCATAAAATTTGCATACATTTGAATTAAACTCAAGTTAACCAGACTGCAGTGCATCGTGGGATGAAAGAGAGAAGAGGAGGAGGAGCGACTGATAAGGGGAGAAAGAGAGGAGATGAAAGGTGGAAAAAAGGAGGAAGGGATTAAGGAGGAACAGGGGGAAGTGAAGGAGAGGAGAGGAAGAAAGACAAGATGAAGGTGAAAAAGGAGGAGGGCAGGATTGAAGGGATGAGGATGAAGGAGTGATGTGTAGAAAGAACAAGGAGTGTGTAGGAATAAGAGAACTGCTGATTTTTTTATTTATTTATGACAAGTTACACACACACACACACACACACACACCCCAC
>NC_080737.1:19904523-19929523 GCF_019097595.1 Hemibagrus wyckioides | reverse complement strand
CGTGGAGTGTCGAGTGTGTGCGACAACCTCGTGTTTGCCGTGTGGCGACAGCGTGAGCTACCGACCCACCCAGCGAGGCCTGACTGGACGCAGCGTCAGCGTCTGGGGGCTCCGCCCACACACCACCTACACCTTTACTGTCACTGCCGTCAATGGGGTTTCCCTGCTCAGTGTCCAGGGGCCGGCCTCAGAGAGCATCAACATTACCACTGGGCAACATGGTGAGGAGCAGGAGCATCGTGTGTGTGTGTGTGTGTGTGTGTGCGTTTCACAGAGGAACGGTTGAGAAAGTATTGCTTTGCAGTCCCTCTCTACTGGAGAGAAAGACAAATTAAAGCGAGACAGAAAAATTAAAAAACATAAGTGTGTAATAGATTGTGTGTGTGTGTGTGTGTGTGTGTAAAACAGAAAGCGACTTGAGAACAGAGAACAGTGAGGAGAGCAGCACATGAAACACGTTCTCTCGCTTTCTTTTAGATAATATTTAATCTCTGAGAAGAAAAGATTAAAAAGGGGAAGAAAATTAAAAGGTTGAGAACAAAAGAAGGATTTCTCTAAGAGTTCAGGTTAAACTTCAGTGTGTGTGTGTGTGTGTGTGTGTGTGAGTGAAGACTCAGTAAAGTGTAACTATTTTTTCAAAAACAGTTTTTGAGTTAATGTTGCATTTAACTTATTCTCTCTTTCTCTCCCTCCCACTCTCTCCCGTGTGTGTGTGTGTGTGTGTGTGTGTGTGTGTGTGTGTGTGTGTGTGTGTGTGTGTAGTTCCAGTGCTGGTCTCAGGGATCAGGCAGAGCACAGCCACTGAATCCAGTCTGACGTTACACTGGCCCATCCCGACACACACTCACTACAACATCCTCCAATATCAACTCCGCTACTGCGAGAAGGTCCGACACACACACACACACACACACACACACAGCTGATGCACACATTATGTATACATGACATGTAGATAATGTATATGTGATGTGTATACATACACTGATGTTTTATTAGGTCCATTTACAGCACAGATCCTGTTATAGCTCTACACTGATCCCAGTTCAGTTTCATAGACTTTTACATTTATTTTAAACGTGTGTGTGTGTGTGTTGTCTCCGGTAAATTGGAGGAAGGTGTTTTATATGAATGTATTTCTGTACTGAGGAATAAACAGTACCTTCATGTTTTTATATTTAACTGGAGGATACGTGTAGACACAGGCTTGAGCGGAGCTGGAGTGTGTTCTTACTGTTCTAAAGTGTGAACTCCTAAACCATTTGCCAACACACACACACACACACACACCAACACACACACACACACACACCAACACACACACACACACACACACACCAACACACACACACACACCAACACACACACACACATGCTGCAGAAGCTTTCACACATTAGCAAGAACGTAATCAAAAATAATAACCACTCTGAAATGATCTGTGTAATCACACACACACACACACACACACACACACACACACACACACACAGCACTGTGTAAGATAATAAGACAAGCAAATCTGTTTACTTTGTGAAGACAGTAAATGCTTTTCAGTCTCTTTACCTCTCTCTCTCTCTCCCCCATTCTCGCGCTCCCATTCTCGCTCTTTCTCCCCCCCCCCCATAGCTCTTCTTTTTTCTTTTTTTTCGTTAATCAGTGTTTTGTTTTTTTGGCATAGTTTGTTGATAAGAGTGTGTGCTGCCAGAGCAATTAACAAAATCAAACGGATTAGATAAACAGTGGGTAATTAAACACCAAACAGGAACTCAAATGGAAATAAATACCAACACATTTCAAGTGTGTGTGTGTGTGTTTGCCTTTTAGCAGGAGCGTGGTGTGGAGGAACACTCATGCCGTTATAAGGAGAGTGTCAGCAATCACGTGGTCCTGAGTGACCTTCGCAGGGCGACGCAGTACGAGGTGCAGGTCCGAGCTCGGACTCAGTCGGGGTACAGCATCTTCAGCCAGGCCAAGTCCTTCAGAACGCTGCCCGATGGTGAGACTCCGCCCACATCGCTACATAGATAATAAAATGATCATCCTCACTGTTCCTCTGGTCACGCAAACACCCTTACAAGCTGTGTTTCATGACCATTCCTTAACACTTTTAACCGCCTCATTAATTCCTGCTAAAATGGAAGAACACAATTAGCTTTAAAAATTAGCATTAGCTTGCGCTAAGAATAAAATATAAGGCTTGGAAGGAGATAGGAGAGATTGTTTGATCCTCTGGTGTATAGCAAGAGCCTAGCAAAGCCTAGGACATAATCAGGCAACTGTTTTTCACCGCGCGTGTGTGTGTGTGCGCGCGTGTGTGTGTGCGCGTGCGTGTGTGTGCGCGCGTGTGTGTGCACGTGTGTGTGTGTGTGCGCGTGTGTGTGTGAGATTTTTGATGCTTATTTATCAGAGTGTCACTTTGTAGTTTTGTCTCGGAACTCTGATTATTGATTTTTCTCCCACGCTCAGACTGAAGGTTAAAGTTAAGACATGTCTGTCATTTTTTCCTGACTCTGTCCCTCTTCCTCTCAGAAGACGTCTCCTCTTCCCCGCTGCTGGTGACTGGGATCCTCATCGCCGTGGGGATGATCCTCCTCATCGCCGTCGTCTGCCTCGCCATCTACTGTATCCGGTAAGACCGACTGACAGGAAAGAGGGAGGGGGGGAATGGGTGGAGGTAGACAGATGGGGTGGACTTAAAGGAGTATTTGAAAGTTGCTTATAATGCAGTTATAAGTCACTTATAAGGAAATTATAAATCTCCGGTGAAAAACGAGCAGCATAAAGTGTGTGTTGCGTTAAAAGACTTCCTTCACTCCACCATTTCCATTTACATAGAGGAGCTCACACTCTCCCACAGAGAGAGAAGAGAGGGAGGGAGAGAGAGATGGGGCAGGAATAAGAGGTAGAGAGAAAGAGAAAAAAGAGGTGAGGGGGAGGTGAGGAGGAAAAGAGAGGGAGAGGTAAGCTGGGACAGGATGCAGCCGTCTCCACAGGCCATGTCAGAACAATAGGAGTGACCCTGGGGCAACACACACACACACACACACACACACACACACACACACGCAGGTTTCTACATATTTTCACACACCCTTAGAAAGCACAAAAAATAGAACAGATGTGTTCATGCAAAGAATGTGCTGTGCTTGGTTTATGAATATTAACACACACCCAAATGAGGATACACACACTCAACAAACATCTGTACACACACACACATGCAAGGAACCTCTGGCCAAGCTGGACCTACAGTCAACACTGGGTGGGACAAAGCAGCTATTTTAGGAGATGGAGACAGAGAGAGACAGACAGAGAAGGAGTGAGAGAGAAAGAAATGAGAAACATATATAAAGAAAGAGGGATGAGGATTTCTTCAGTAGGAGGAATTATGAAATAGTGAGAGGGGGAAAAAACAGAAAAAAGACATGGTAAGAAGAGCAGATCTAAAGAGAGATGTTAGTAGGCTGGGGGGAAGAGAGAGAGAGAGAGAGATGGAGACAGACAGGGAGATGAAACTGATCTGTACGTTATGCTCTGAAATTATTTGCACAAGCAACCTGAGCTCAGATAGAGTGATAAAAACGAGTGGAGGGAGGGAGGGAGGGAGAGGGGGATAACGTGACGGTGCATGTACAAGGCGTCTTACCGGCTTTATGTCTAAAGGCTGATTATGTTCATACAGAAATAATAATAAATATAAATTTAATACATATATATAACATGCTGGAGCAATTAAACTCCGCTCACAGCGGACAGGTGTGTGTGTGTGTGTGTGTGTGTGTGTGTGTAAATAAAATCGGCTTTACATAACAATATCACAGCTGCTCCTCATTTTATAAACAAAATGAATTGTGTGTGTGTGTGTGTGTGTGTGTGCGCGTGTGTGTGTGTCTGCAGCAAACAGAACCGTCTGAAGGATCCAGAACTCAGTGATAAAAATGGCCAGTACCTCATGGGCCAAGGTGAGAAAACACACACACACACACACCCCTGCCAACACTGGCACACATCCGGCCACCCACACACACACACACACTCTGGATTATATATTTTATTTGTCCTTCACACTTAAATGGAATGTACAAATATCACTTCTCCCTCTCTCAGTTTCTTTTCTCTCTCCTTTGTTCTTTTTCCTGCACTTCTCTCCTCATTTCTCAGATTTTTTCCCCCATTTGTGTTGATCTGGTGTATAATTTAGTTTCTCTCTCTCTCTCTCTCTCTCTCTCTCTCTCTCGGTCTGTCAGGAGTGAAGGTGTACATCGATCCTTTCACCTACGAGGACCCGAACGAGGCTGTGAGAGAGTTCGCTAAGGAGATCGACGTCTCCTGCGTGAAGATAGAGGAGGTGATCGGAGCAGGTGTGTCCTTTTAAATGTTCCACTCTGTATCTTCATGAGATCTGCATGGACAAGTTATCACCTAGAGATCACTAAGGGGCGGAGCCACGTTGGCAGAGAGCTTGGTGTGTGGAGATGTGTGTTTAGATGAGTTTGATAAGGTTTTTATGTGTTCTAACCTGTGTGTGTGTGTGTGTGTGTGTGTGATTCAGGTGAGTTTGGTGAGGTGTGCCGAGGTCGTCTCCGAGTTCCTGGTAAAAAGGAGAACTATGTGGCCATTAAGACTCTGAAGGGTGGGTACACGGATAAACAGAGGCGGGACTTCCTGTCTGAGGCGTCCATCATGGGCCAGTTCCATCATCCCAACATCATCCACCTGGAGGGCATAATCACAGCCAGCTGTCCAGTCATGATCATCACCGAGTTCATGGAGAATGGAGCACTCGACTCCTTCCTCAGAGTAAATACACTGTGTGTGTGTGTGTGTGTGTGTGTGTGTGTGTGTTTCGCTTCTTTCTTGATTCTGTCATTCGGTGGCTTTACTGTGTGTCTGCTGAAATATTTCTCATTTGTAAAGATGTTTGGATCTAAATGAACTTAAATATTTACTTCCACACACTGCTCCAGCATTCCCCTCTGCTTTTCCGGATTCAGCTCGGAATCCTACTTCTTTCTCACGTCCCGAACACACAGCCTTAATTGTTGTGGTCTCTGCTGTTTGACTCAGTCCGGACCTCTAATTCCGAGTAATCGACTTTGACAAAAGCGGCTTTGGGATGTCGGAGCTCATCATCGGCGTGATTCCCTCATGACACGAGCGTTCCGTGATGTTAGTGAAGGGGAATGGGAATACAGTTTGACACATAAACAGGATTAGTGCTTAACCAGGGATGAAGTCAACACTGTTCCTGGCAAGGCACACACTGTGGAGTACAGCAACCCCACTGTTACCAGATTCATTTATCATCACACACACACACACACACACACACACACACAAGGAGGCTAATTTAACCAGTTTATTGCTGATTTATAATCAGATTTCTGATCTAAATCCAATCCTAATGAAATTTCTTTTAATCCTAATTACATGACTGTATGTGAGAGCGATATTTCTCGAGGTTAACTGTTTGTTTTTAGATTAAAAACCTTCCTGGATTCTCACACTCTCACTCTCTGTCCATTTATAGCTGAATGATGGTCAGTTCACGCCCATCCAGTTAGTGGGAATGCTGCGTGGAATAGCGAGCGGGATGAAGTATCTTTCGGAGATGAGCTACGTCCATCGGGATCTGGCCGCTCGGAACATCCTGGTCAACAGCAACCTGGTGTGTAAAGTGTCTGATTTCGGGCTGAGCCGGTTCCTACAGGAGAACTCCTCTGACCCCACGTACACCAGCTCACTGGTTAGTGTAAAAAGAGAGACACACACACACACTCTTTTCCTAGTGTACTTCTCCCTCTATTTTTTCATCTTTTTTCTTTCTTTCTTTGTTATTTGTCTTGTCAGTTATGACAATTACAGCATTCAGAACACACACACACACACACACACGCACTCTTAGTACACACTTTTGTCCCTTCTGTCCTCCCTTCTGTTGTCTAGCCTCTGTTTAGCTCATGTTCATTCTTCTGTCCTGTCGATTGTCCAGGGTGGTAAGATCCCAATTCGTTGGACGGCTCCAGAGGCCATCGCTTTCCGCAAATTCACCTCCGCCTCTGACGTGTGGAGCTACGGCATCGTCATGTGGGAGGTGATGTCGTTTGGAGAGAGACCGTACTGGGACATGAGCAATCAGGATGTAAGTCTGTGTGTGTGTGTGTGTGTGTGAAAGAGAGACTCATGGTGCTACTTGTTATCATTTCCGATTACATCTATTGTCCATTTTGTATAAATGTTGTTGTCTCTTCAAAATGTGATAGCCCTGCCCACTTATCCTTTCTTATCCAATCAGGTTATCAATGCTATAGAGCAGGACTATCGTTTGCCACCGCCCCCTGAATGCCCCTCCCACCTCCACCAGCTGATGTTGGACTGCTGGCAGAAAGAGAGAACGGCTCGCCCCAGGTTCGCCAACATCGTCTCCGCCCTCGATAAGCTGATCAGAAACCCCGCCTCCCTGAAAATCACTGCCCATGATGGAGCAGGGTAAGTGTGTGTGTGTGTGTGTCTGTGTTGTCAGAGACCTTTGTTAACACTTATTCATAGCACTGTGTGTGTGTGTGTGTGTGTGTGTACATTGTTGATGTCCTACAGTGGTATGTGACAGTGAACGTCACGCTTTTATTTTCCCAGCATGCTAACCTGTCAATCAAGCACCTTCTGGTTACTGGTATTATTGGTATTTGCTTAGCCCTTCCTCTCCAGTCAATCACCTGTCAGTTATTCCTTAAGCCCCTCCCATTTTTACTTAGTAAATAATCTTGTAGATGTCCTAGCCCGCTTTCCTCTCAGCATGTCCACCTGTCAATCAGGACTGTAAACACGCCCCCTGCGGATCAGTTTATCCAGCTGTCAGTAAATCCACAGTGAGGCTCGGACGCTCGGCCTGCCTCTGGGGCTGACCTGTCAATCAACTGTCCATCTCCTTCCCTGATAGGCTGCGGATGAATACAAGCTACTACATGCTTTGAATTCCTTTTTCCTGCTGTCTTTCTATCTTTTCTTTTCTTTTGTCTTCTCGCTTAACATTAGCAAAGCTGCAATGGAAAAACAACAATAATAATCCCCCCTCTCTCTCTCAGTCCGTCTCACCCTCTCCTGGACCAGCGCTCTGGTCTCTCCTCCTGCAGCTCGGTGGCTGAGTGGCTGAGGGCCATAAAGATGGAGCGCTATGAGGAAAGTTTCATACAGGCGGGATACACATCCATCCAGCTACTTACTCACATCAACGCAGAGTGAGTTTCACTCTCACACACAAACACACACACACACCAAAAGACATGGCACCAAAAATCTTTACAAAACCAGCTAGCATACTATGATGCCAGCTTCCGACATTCAAGCTTTAGCCTTAGTTTAACTTAGTTTAAATTCTCTCTCCCCCCCCCCCCCCCCCTCAGGGATCTCTTGCGGTTGGGTGTGACTCTCGCTGGCCATCAGAAGAAAATCCTCTCCAGCATTCAAGCTCTTCGAATCCAAAACAAGAGTCCTAATAACATCCTCTACTGACTAACACACACACACACACACACACACACCTGCACATGCACACACACACACACTCTCTTTCATTTATAGACTCAGCTCTTCCTGTGACGTGGACCAATCAGGACTTTGCTTGCCGTGGAACCAGGAGCTGTGTCTTCTGGACATCGGAAAACGGCTTGCGAGAACATTAAAGGTTTAAAAGACGTGACGAAGCGAGTTCTAGAGTCGCCGTGGCAACAGGGGATGTCATGAACAATGGGAGGAGGAAAGGGGAAAAAAAAAGTGCCATATTTTGGCGTGACCGCGCCGAGCGCAGGACTTCCAGGACGCGTCACGCTTTCAGAGTATTTTTCTAACGGAGTGTGTTCAGTGAGAGACTTACCCAGGATTACGGAGGAGGAACAGTGAGAACTGTGTTCAGGCCGGGTTCTCCACAGGGGTTCTCTGTTCCCTGCTCTTTCCTTTACACACGTGACACTCGGGGGATTTGATTTCTTTTCAGTATCCGGAGTGTGTGCTGTGAGAAATCACACGCACACACACCTCAACCGATCTGGATTTATTATTAATGGCGTGTGATTAATGGCGTCCGATCACTCAGACTGTAGTGGGTTTACACGTTTTCACACGCATCCTGAACCGATTACATTCTTTCTGTGATCAGATGAAAACTGAGGTCACACACACACACACTCTCAGTGTTTGAATCTCATTTCGATCAGTGTCCCTGCCTCCAGATGATCACATGACCATGTAGAGTTGTTCTTTTTGTAAGTGGAGGTCGTTTAAATTTTTTTTTTTTTTTTTCTTGTTATATTTAGGGGTCCAAGCCCCAAAGTCATCTGAGAGCTAACCGGTTCTGTGGGTTTCACAGAGAGAAAAAACTCTAAAACTGGCTTTTAAAAACAAAAACCCATGAAAATCTAAATAATGTTCAGGAAATAAATCCATGCAGGAGGGTCTGAGGATGTGATTTTAGAGACACTGAGTCCCTGACCCCTGTAACACTACAGGATAAGAGCAGCAGCTAGGCTAACACCATTACAGCCGAGGTCAGTATTCTACACCAGAATTCTAATCATGAATCAGAATGAAATTTATTATTTTTACACTCATGACTTTTTCAGTTTATTCTTCAGGAGGAGAACGAGCGTGCTAACTGTACATTAATTACAGCTCTAACTGCAGCACATCATCGCCAAAAACGTTAATAAATAATAAATAAAGTCAATAAATTGCACCAAATCCGGTTAAAACTCTTAGTGTTTATTACATTTCGAGTGATTAATTCATGAGGAAACATTTTCAAACCCAGATCACACTGGAGTGTGGGAAAGCTGGAAATCTCAGTACTTAAATTAAACCAATCAGCCGTGTTGTGTGTATGTGTGTGTGTATGTGTGTATGTATGTGTGTATGTATGTGTATGTGTGTGTGTGTGTATGTGTGTGTGTATGTGTGTGTGTATGTGTGTGTGTATGTGTGTGTGTGTGTGTGTGTATGTGTGTGTATGTGTGTGTGTGTGATGAGCGAGGTGGTGTTAGCACTTGATCACATTTTATTCAGGCATTATTATGGATATTGCCCCCCCACAGACACACACACACACAGAAAGCTTTTCCTCACGTCAACAGAATATCTTCATTTCTAAAAACTGATCCACTTTAGTGACCTTTGACCCCAGACGGCAGTTTGTGTGCATGAGGACGAGTCGAGTCGGATCAGATCTTCACATTGGAGATCTGTAATAAACAAAAGCAGGGAGATGATGATTATGATTATTATAATTATTATTATTGTTGTTGTTTTTATTATAATTATGCCTTTGTTTTCTTTTGATGTATAGGAATATACATTTTTATGTAAATGAGTTTTAATTGCTCCTTCAGTGTAACCTGTGTTTTTGTCCCAACAATAAACCATTTACACACACACACACACACACACACACATTCGTGTCTCAACACTAAATATTAGCAAAGAAAATTTGAAAAAATGCATTAGCAATAAAAATATTTTTAAAAAATCACTAATAAGACCTGTTTTATCTTTCAGAGAACCCTGACTTGTGAATATTCATGAGCCTTGGTCATATGAGCCAATAGAAAATGAGAAGGCGGGCTGTGATTTGTTTGATCTGTGGAAAAAGGGGAGGAGTTACATCACACTGTTCCTGTTGCTTAGCGCACAATTGGAAAAAAAATTCAATGACATGTTCAGGGTTTTTTCTTGGTCTGCTAGATTTTATTGTTCTTTTTTTCAAGGCAATTACAGAGCGCAACGGGGCTAACACAACAACCATAAAAAAGAAAGAAAGGGGTGAGAATGAATACAATGACAGCAATACAATTTTCTGGTTATTGATCTCGGCTCCTGTGCAGCGGCAAAACCCTAGAATCGTCCTGAATAATCACCAGAGCCAGGCTTCTGAAACACTCACACACTCACAGTAAAGTGATCTTCTGACAGAATTCCTCTGATGCTGCATTCACAGTATAATTCTCTGCTCACTTCACATCAGTTCATAATCAGACACAGCGCAGACTTACCTCTATAACTCCAATCTAATAACATGACCGATCTAATCACTGCTCTCAGATCATCATCAACATTAGAGTTATCACAGCTAGCCTGTTGCTAACACTGCTCTCTGTAATCTGCTGGTTAGCTTGTTGCTAGCTCTACACCATTAGAAGGTCACTACAGTAGAACAGAACCAGGAACCATTCAGAACCCTGACTGCATTAAAGCTATTCTTCTGAGCTGTAAAGGTATACACTTTCCTCTGCTTCACATGTTGAGTGTCCTGAGGTGGAAAATGACATCAGCACAGCAGAGCACTTACAAGATGCTGTGAAGACAGTTTTTCAGCACTACAGAGTTACAGTGTTACAGCACTACAGAGTTACAGTGTTACAGCACTACAGAGTTAGTGTTAGAGTTACAGTGTTACAGCACTACAGAGTTAGTGTTACAGAGTTACAGTGTTACAGCACTACAGAGTTAGTGTTACAGCACTATAGTGTTACAGCACTACAGAGTTAGTGTTACAGAGTTACAGTGTTACAGCACTACAGAGTTAGTGTTACAGCACTATAGTGTTACAGCACTACAGAGTTAGTGTTACAGCACTATAGTGTTACAGCACTACAGAGTTAGTGTTAGAGTTACAGTGTTACAGCACTATAGTGTTACAGCACTACAGAGTTAGTGTTACAGCACTATAGTGTTACAGCACTACAGAGTTAGTGTTAGAGTTACAGTGTTACAGCACTATAGTGTTACAGCACTACAGAGTTACAGTGTTAGTGTTACAGCACTATAGTGTTACAGCACTACAGAGTTAGTGTTAGAGTTACAGTGTTAGTTAGTGTTACAGCACTACAGAGTTAGTGTTAGAGTTAGTGTTACAGCACTACAGAGTTACAGTGTTACAGAGTTAGTGTTACAGCACTACAGAGTTACAGTGTTACAGCACTACAGAGTTAGTGTTAGAGTTAGTGTTACAGCACTACAGAGTTACAGTGTTAGAGTTAGTGTTACAGCACTACAGAGTTAGTGTTAGAGTTAGTGTTACAGCACTACAGAGTTACAGTGTTAGAGTTAGTGTTACAGCACTACAGAGTTACAGTGTTACAGAGTTAGTGTTACAGCACTACAGAGTTACAGTGTTACAGCACTACAGAGTTAGTGTTAGAGTTAGTGTTACAGCACTACAGAGTTAGTGTTACAGAGTTAGTGTTACAGAGTTAGTGTTACAGCACTACAGAGTTAGTGTTAGAGTTAGTTACAGCACTACAGAGTTAGTGTTACAGCACTAGTGTTAGAGTTAGTGTTACAGCACTACAGAGTTAGTGTTACAGAGTTACAGTGTTAGTTACAGTGTTACAGCACTACAGAGTTACAGCACTACAGAGTTAGTGTTACAGCACTACAGAGTTACAGCACTACAGAGTTAGTGTTACAGCACTACAGAGTTACAGTGTTAGTGTTACAGCACTACAGTGTTAGAGTTAGTGTTACAGCACTACAGAGTTACAGTGTTACAGAGTTACAGTGTTAGTTACAGTGTTACAGCACTACAGAGTTAGTGTTACAGCACTACAGAGTTAGTGTTACAGCACTACAGAGTTAGTGTTAGAGTTACAGTGTTACAGCACTACAGAGTTACAGTGTTACAGAGTTAGTGTTACAGCACTACAGAGTTACAGTGTTACAGCACTACAGAGTTACAGTGTTACAGAGTTACAGTGTTAGTTACAGTGTTACAGCACTACAGAGTTACAGCACTACAGAGTTAGTGTTACAGCACTACAGAGTTACAGCACTACAGAGTTAGTGTTACAGCACTACAGAGTTACAGTGTTAGTGTTACAGCACTACAGTGTTAGAGTTAGTGTTACAGCACTACAGAGTTACAGTGTTACAGAGTTACAGTGTTAGTTACAGTGTTACAGCACTACAGAGTTAGTGTTACAGCACTACAGACTTACAGTGTTAGAGTTACAGTGTTACAGCACTACAGAGTTACAGTGTTAGAGTTAGTGTTACAGCACTACAGAGTTAGTGTTACAGCACTACAGAGTTAGTGTTAGAGTTACAGTGTTACAGCACTACAGAGTTACAGTGTTAGAGTTAGTGTTACAGCACTACAGAGTTAGTGTTACAGCACTACAGAGTTAGTGTTACAGCACTACAGAGTTACAGTGTTACAGAGTTAGTGTTACAGCACTACAGAGTTAGTGTTACAGAGTTAGTGTTACAGCACTACAGAGTTAGTGTTACAGAGTTAGTGTTACAGCACTACAGAGTTAGTGTTACAGAGTTAGTGTTACAGCACTACAGAGTTAGTGTTACAGAGTTAGTGTTACAGCACTACAGAGTTAGTGTTACAGAGTTAGTGTTACAGCACTACAGAGTTACAGTGTTACAGAGTTAGTGTTACAGCACTACAGAGTTAGTGTTACAGAGTTAGTGTTACAGCACTACAGAGTTACAGTGTTAGAGTTAGTGTTACAGCACTACAGAGTTAGTGTTACAGCACTACAGAGTTAGTGTTACAGCACTATAGTGTTACAGCACTACAGAGTTACAGTGTTACAGCACTATAGTGTTACAGCACTACAGAGTTAGTGTTAGAGTTAGTGTTACAGCACTATAGTGTTACAGCACTACAGAGTTAGTGTTACAGTGTTACAGCACTATAGTGTTACAGCACTACAGAGTTAGTGTTACAGCACTACAGAGTTAGTGTTAGAGTTAGTGTTACAGCACTACAGAGTTACAGTGTTACAGAGTTAGTGTTACAGCACTACAGAGTTACAGTGTTACAGAGTTAGTGTTACAGCACTACAGAGTTACAGTGTTACAGAGTTAGTGTTACAGCACTACAGAGTTACAGTGTTACAGAGTTAGTGTTACAGCACTACAGAGTTACAGTGTTACAGAGTTAGTGTTACAGCACTACAGAGTTACAGTGTTACAGAGTTAGTGTTACAGCACTACAGAGTTACAGTGTTACAGCACTACAGAGTTACAGTGTTACAGAGTTAGTGTTACAGCACTACAGAGTTAGTGTTACAGCACTACAGAGTTAGTGTTACAGCACTATAGTGTTACAGCACTACAGAGTTACAGTGTTACAGAGTTAGTGTTACAGCACTACAGAGTTACAGTGTTACAGAGTTAGTGTTACAGCACTACAGAGTTACAGTGTTACAGAGTTAGTGTTACAGCACTACAGAGTTACAGTGTTACAGAGTTAGTGTTACAGCACTACAGAGTTACAGTGTTACAGAGTTAGTGTTACAGCACTACAGAGTTACAGTGTTACAGAGTTAGTGTTACAGCACTACAGAGTTAGTGTTACAGAGTTAGTGTTACAGCACTACAGAGTTACAGTGTTACAGAGTTAGTGTTACAGCACTACAGAGTTAGTGTTACAGCACTACAGAGTTAGTGTTACAGCACTATAGTGTTACAGCACTACAGAGTTACAGTGTTACAGCACTATAGTGTTACAGCACTACAGAGTTAGTGTTAGAGTTAGTGTTACAGCACTATAGTGTTACAGCACTACAGAGTTAGTGTTAGTGTTACAGCACTATAGTGTTACAGCACTACAGAGTTAGTGTTACAGCACTACAGAGTTAGTGTTAGAGTTAGTGTTACAGCACTACAGAGTTACAGTGTTACAGAGTTAGTGTTACAGCACTACAGAGTTACAGTGTTACAGAGTTAGTGTTACAGCACTACAGAGTTAGTGTTACAGAGTTAGTGTTACAGCACTACAGAGTTAGTGTTACAGAGTTAGTGTTACAGCACTACAGAGTTACAGTGTTACAGAGTTAGTGTTACAGCACTACAGAGTTAGTGTTACAGAGTTAGTGTTACAGCACTACAGAGTTAGTGTTAGAGTTAGTGTTACAGCACTACAGAGTTAGTGTTACAGCACTACAGAGTTAGTGTTACAGCACTACAGAGTTACAGTGTTACAGAGTTAGTGTTACAGCACTACAGAGTTAGTGTTACAGAGTTAGTGTTACAGCACTACAGAGTTAGTGTTACAGAGTTAGTGTTACAGCACTACAGAGTTACAGTGTTACAGAGTTAGTGTTACAGCACTACAGAGTTAGTGTTACAGAGTTAGTGTTACAGCACTACAGAGTTACAGTGTTAGAGTTAGTGTTACAGCACTACAGAGTTAGTGTTACAGCACTACAGAGTTAGTGTTACAGCACTACAGAGTTAGTGTTACAGCACTATAGTGTTACAGCACTACAGAGTTACAGTGTTACAGCACTATAGTGTTACAGCACTACAGAGTTAGTGTTAGTTAGTGTTATAGCACTATAGTGTTACAGCACTACAGAGTTAGTGTTACAGTGTTACAGCACTATAGTGTTACAGCACTACAGAGTTAGTGTTACAGCACTACAGAGTTACAGTGTTAGAGTTAGTGTTACAGCACTACAGAGTTACAGTGTTACAGAGTTAGTGTTACAGCACTACAGAGTTACAGTGTTACAGAGTTAGTGTTACAGCACTACAGAGTTAGTGTTACAGAGTTAGTGTTACAGCACTACAGAGTTAGTGTTACAGAGTTAGTGTTACAGCACTACAGAGTTAGTGTTAGAGTTAGTGTTACAGCACTACAGAGTTAGTGTTACAGCACTACAGAGTTAGTGTTACAGCACTACAGAGTTACAGTGTTACAGAGTTAGTGTTACAGCACTACAGAGTTAGTGTTACAGAGTTAGTGTTACAGCACTACAGAGTTAGTGTTACAGAGTTAGTGTTACAGCACTACAGAGTTACAGTGTTACAGAGTTAGTGTTACAGCACTACAGAGTTACAGTGTTAGAGTTAGTGTTACAGCACTACAGAGTTACAGTGTTACAGAGTTAGTGTTACAGCACTACAGAGTTAGTGTTACAGAGTTAGTGTTACAGCACTACAGAGTTACAGTGTTAGAGTTAGTGTTACAGCACTACAGAGTTAGTGTTACAGAGTTAGTGTTACAGCACTACAGAGTTAGTGTTAGAGTTAGTGTTACAGCACTACAGAGTTAGTGTTACAGAGTTAGTGTTACAGCACTACAGAGTTAGTGTTACAGAGTTAGTGTTACAGCACTACAGAGTTACAGTGTTACAGAGTTAGTGTTACAGCACTATAGAGTTAGTGTTACAGCACTACAGAGTTACAGTGTTACAGCACTACAGAGTTAGTGTTAGAGTTAGTGTTACAGCACTACAGAGTTAGTGTTAGAGTTAGTGTTAGTGTTACAGCACTACAGTGTTACAGCACTACAGAGTTACAGTGTTACAGCACTACAGTGTAACAGCACTACAGAGTTAGTGTTATAGCACTACAGAGTTACAGCACTACAGTGTTACAGAGTTACAGTGTTACAGCACTACAGTTACAGTACTACAGAGTTACAGTGTTACAGCACTACAGTTACAGTACTACAGAGTTACAGTGTAACAGCACTACAGAGTTACAGTGTTAGTTACAGTGTTACAGCACTACAGAGTTAGAGTTAGTGTTACAGCACTATAGTGTTACAGCACTACAGAGTTACAGTGTTACAGCACTATAGTGTTACAGCACTACAGAGTTACAGTGTTACAGCACTATAGTGTTACAGCACTAGAGTTAGTGTTACAGCACTATAGTGTTACAGCACTACAGAGTTATAGTGTTACAGCACTACAGAGTTACAGTGTTACAGTGTTACAGCACTATAGTGTTACAGCACTACAGAGTTACAGAGTTACAGAGTTACAGTGTTACAGAGTTACAGTGTTACAGCACTATAGTGTTACAGCACTACAGAGTTAGTGTTAGAGTTACAGTGTTACAGCACTATAGTGTTACAGCACTACAGAGTTACAGAGTTACAGTGTTACAGCACTATAGTGTTACAGCACTACAGAGTTAGTGTTAGAGTTACAGTGTTACAGCACTATAGTGTTACAGCACTACAGAGTTACAGTGTTACAGCACTACAGAGTTACAGTGTTAGAGTTACAGTGTTACAGCACTACAGAGTTAGTGTTACAGAGTTACAGTGTTACAGCACTATAGTGTTACAGCACTACAGAGTTACAGTGTTACAGAGTTACAGTGTTACAGCACTATAGTGTTACAGCACTACAGAGTTAGTGTTACAGAGTTAGTGTTACAGCACTATAGTGTTACAGCACTACAGAGTTACAGTGTTACAGAGTTAGTGTTACAGCACTATAGTGTTACAGCACTACAGAGTTACAGTGTTACAGCACTATAGTGTTACAGCACTACAGAGTTACAGTGTTACAGCACTATAGTGTTACAGCACTACAGAGTTAGTGTTACAGCACTATAGTGTTACAGCACTACAGAGTTACAGTGTTACAGCACTATAGTGTTACAGCACTACAGAGTTACAGTGTTACAGCACTATAGTGTTACAGCACTACAGAGTTAGTGTTACAGCACTATAGTGTTACAGCACTACAGAGTTAGTGTTACAGCACTATAGTGTTACAGCACTACAGAGTTACAGTGTTACAGAGTTACAGTGTTACAGCACTATCGTGTTACAGCACTACAGAGTTACAGTGTTACAGCACTATAGTGTTACAGCACTATAGAGTTACAGCACTACAGTGTTAGTGTTACAGCACTACAGAGTTAGTGTTACAGCACTAGAGTTACAGTGTTACAGCACTAGAGTTACAGTGTTACAGCACTACAGAGTTACAGAGTTACAGTGTTACAGCACTACAGTGTTAGAGTTACAGTGTTACAGCACTACAGAGTTACAGCACTACAGTGTTACAGCACTACAGAGTTACAGCACTAGAGTTACAGTGTTACAGCACTACAGTGTTAGTGTTACAGCACTACAGAGTTACAGCACTACAGAGTTACAGAGTTAGTGTTACAGAGTTACAGTGTTACAGCACTATAGTGTTACAGCACTACAGAGTTACAGCACTACAGAGTTACAGCACTAGAGTTACAGTGTTACAGCACTACAGTGTTAGTGTTACAGCACTACAGAGTTACAGCACTACAGAGTTACAGCACTACAGAGTTACAGTGTTACAGCACTACAGAGTTACAGCACTACAGAGTTAGTGTTACAGAGTTACAGTGTTATAGCACTACAGAGTTACAGTGTTACAGCACTACAGTGTTACAGCACTACAGAGTTACAGTGTTAGAGTTACAGTGTTACAGCACTACAGAGTTAGTGTTAGAGTTACAGAGTTACAGTGTTACAGCACTACAGTGTTACAGCACTACAGAGTTACAGTGTTACAGAGTTAGAGTTACAGTGTTATAGCACTACAGTGTTACAGCACTACAGAGTTACAGAGTTACAGTGTTACAGCACTACAGTGTTACAGCACTACAGAGTTACAGTGTTACAGAGTTAGAGTTACAGTGTTATAGCACTACAGTGTTACAGCACTACAGAGTTACAGTGTTACAGTGTTACAGCACTACAGAGTTAGTGTTACAGTGTTACAGCACTACAGAGTTAGTGTTACAGAGTTACAGAGTTACAGTGTTACAGTGTTAGAGTTACAGTGTTACAGCACTACAGAGTTACAGCACTACAGAGTTACAGCACTACAGTGTTACAGCACTACAGAGTTAGTGTTACAGCACTACAGAGTTAGTGTTACAGCACTACAGTGTTACAGCACTACAGAGTTACAGCACTACAGAGTTACAGTGTTACAGCACTACAGAGTTAGTGTTACAGCACTACAGAGTTACAGCACTACAGTGTTACAGCACTACAGAGTTACAGTGTTACAGCACTACAGTGTTAGTGTTACAGTGTTACAGTGTTAGTGTTAGTGTTACAGTGTTACAGCACTACAGTGTTACAGCACTACAGTGTTACTACAGTCTGTTTCTTCTGCACAGTTTAAGATTTAAGAGACTTTGATCTTGTAATGTTTCAGTTTCCTGTTCATTTATTTATCCTCAGTGACTCGAACACATCACTGATATTGAGGTTGTTTGTTCACTTTATCACCTCTGTCTTTAATACACTCGCTCACTACATGCTGTACTGCAGGAGAAGCTGTTCTCTCTTCCTCTGTTTGAGATTCAGACTCACGCTTCTCCCCCTCCTCCCTCTCCCTCCTCCCTCTCTCTCCCTCCTCCCTCTCTCTCTCTCTCTCTCTCTCTCTCTCACTGTTTCTTTCTCTCTGCATTTCAAATCCATTTAAGTGTAACCGGCTGTGTGTAGACTCTACACACACACACACACACACACACACCTGTAGGCAGCAGCAGCACATTTCCATAATCGTGTTGTCTGATGCGATTCCTCAGCCGAGCTTCTCTGCTCTTCACTGTGGCCGAGAGACAGGCAGAATAAAAATCTCTCACTGCATGTCTGTCTGTCTGTCCTCTGCCTCTGTCTTTCCACCTGTCTCTCTACTCACTCGCCGTCTCTGTACTCGAGGACGTCCGTGTCTCAGGAAGGAACATGTTTTGCTCCTCAGAGCTCCGTTTCTCTTTTGACACTTCTCACTCTTTTTTCATCTGCTGTCTCACTCTCACTGTCTTTCTTTTTTCCCTGGTTCATACCACCAGTGTCTCGTTATCTCAGCTGGACGTCACGATGTGATGTGACAAGCAGTCTACACACTGTGTGTGTGTGTGTATGTACATGTGTGTGTGTGTGTGTGTGTGTGTAAATTGCACGTTTTGTCACTGTAAACATATTAATCACTGTCACACACTCAGCTCTCACAGCGGGATTCCGAGTGCACTACAAGGTGAACAGCGACGGCACTGAGCTTGTTTCCCATCATGCACTTCTCCACTATAGCCTGCTTTCATCTGTCTGTCTGTCGTCTGCAGAATAACCGGAGTTTAACCTGATAATAAATATCACTCAGAGCTGCATCTCAAATCAACTCATTCACTCATCCCTCACTAACAGATTCCCTCTTTCTGATAAACAGTGCTATAGTAAAGGTCCAGAGAAGCAGTTAAATGATGGTCAGGAGTCACGTGTGAAGAGAGTCTGAAGCTCACACGTGTCTGATGGGCGGTGCTCAGGGTAATGTGTTAAACACAGGGAGCGGTTCAGATTCATAGTGAAGCGCTGGTTAAGGAGGGGTCACGTGCCTGCAGGGAGTGTGTGTCTGACGTTCCACAGGAAGCTCCTCTCTGCATGATGTGTTTTTGGGGTGGGTTATTTTCACGTCCCTGCCAGTGTCCAGTTTTATGACCGTCTGTTTTGTGTCAGGAGACTCGGAGGATGTGTGAACGTGTGGAAGGACTTTCAACTTTAAAGACAAGACAAAGCACATTCCTCAGTGCTCAAGTGTGTGTGTGTGTGTGAGAGAGAGAGAGAAACAATGTCCCCTCACCACCTTCCTGTCACACGTGAAGACAAAGGAAAGGAGACGTCACTCTGACCACCGATGAGAAGCCATCCATCACCAGTGAGGACAAACAAAGATGTAAATCTCTGAGATGTTCCTCATGTTAGGGGTAGGGTTAGGAGTAGGGGTAGGGGTAGGGTTAGGAGTAGGGGTATGGTTAGGAGCAGGGGTATGGTTAGGAGTAGGGGTAGGGGTATGGTTAGGAGTAGGGGTATGGTTAAGAGTAGAGGTAGGGGTAGGGTTAGGAGTAGGGGTATGGTTAAGAGTAGGGGTAGGGTTAGGAGTAGGGGTAGGGTTAGGAGTAGGGGTAGGGTTAGGAGTAGGGGTATGGTTAAGAGTAGGAGTAGGGTTAGGAGTAGGGGTAGGGTCAGGAGTAGGGGTAGGGTCAGGAGTAGGGGTATGGTTAAGAGTAGGGGTAGGGGTAGGAGTAGGGGTAGGGTTAGGAGTAGGGGTACGGTTAAGAGTAGGGGTAGGGGTAGGGTTAGGAGTAGGGGTAGGGTCAAGAGTAGGGGTATGGTTAAGCGTAGGGGTAGGGTTAGGAGTAGGGGTAGGGTTAAGAGTAGGAGTAGGGGTAGGGTTAGGAGTAGGGGTAGGGTTAAGAGTAGGGGTAGGGTTAGGAGTAGGGGTAGGGTTAGGAGTAGGGGTATGGTTAAAAGTAGGGGTAGGGGTAGGAGTAGGGGTAGGGTCAGGAGTAGGGGTATGGTTAAGAGTAGGAGTAGGGGTAGGGGTAGGGTTAGGGTTAGGAGTAGGGGTAGAGGTAGGGTTAGGGTTAGGAGTGGGGGTAGGGTTAGGAGTAGGGGTAGGGTTAGGGTTAGAAGTAGGGGTAGGGTTAGGAGTAGGGGTAGGGTTAGGGTTAAGAGTAGGGGTATGGTTAGGAGTAGGAGTAGGGTTAGGAGTAGGGGTAGGGTTAGGAGTAGGGGTATGGTTAAGAGTAGGGGTAGGGTTAGGAGTAGGGGTAGGGTTAGGAGTAGGGGTATGGTTAAGAGTAGGAGTAGGGGTATGGTTAGGAGTAGGAGTAGGGTTAGGAGTAGGGGTAGGGTTAAGAGTAGGAGTAGGGGTATGGTTAAGAGTAGGGCTAGGGTTAGGAGTAGGGGTAGGGTTAGGAGTAGGGGTAGGGTTAAGAGTAGGAGTAGGGGTATGGTTAAGAGTAGGGGTAGGGTTAAGAGTAGGGGTATGGTTAAGAGTAGGGGTAGGGTTAGGATTAGGGGTAGGGTTAGGAGTAGGGGTAGGGTTAGGAGTAGGAGTAGGGGTATGGTTAAGAGTAGGGGTATGGTTAAGAGTAGGGGTAGGGTTAGGAGTAGGGGTAGGGTTAAGAGTAGGAGTAGGGGTATGGTTAAGAGTAGGGCTAGGGTTAGGAGTAGGGGTATGGTTAGGAGTAGGGGTAGGGTTAGGAGTAGGGGTATGGTTAGGAGTAGGGGTATGGTTAGGAGTAGGGGTATGGTTAGGAGTAGGGGTAGGGTTAGGAGTAGGGGTATGGTTAAGAGTAGGGGTAGGGTTAGGAGTAGGGGTAGGGGTAGGAGTAGGGGTAGGGTTAAGAGTAGGAGTAGGGTTAGGAGTAGGGGTAGGGTTAGGAGTAGGGGTAGGGGTATGGTTAGGAGTAGGGGTATGGTTAGGAGTAGGGGTATGGTTAAGAGTAGGAGTAGGGGTATGGTTAGGAGTAGGGGTAGGGTTAGGAGTAGGGGTATGGTTAAGAGTAGGGGTAGGGTTAAGAGTAAGGGTATGGTTAAGAGTAGGGGTATGGTTAAGAGTAGGGGTAGGGTTAAGAGTAAGGGTATGGTTAAGAGTAGGGGTAGGGTTAAGAGTAGGGGTAGGGTTAGGAGTAGGGGTATGGTTAAGAGTAGGGGTAGGGGTAGGGTTAGGAGTAGGGGTATGGTTAAGAGTAGGGGTAGGGTTAGGAGTAGGGGTAGGGTTAAGAGTAGGGGTAGGGTTAGGAGTAGGGGTAGGGTTAGGAGTAGGGGTAGGGTTAGGAGTAGGGGTATGGTTAGGAGTAGGGGTATGGTTAGGAGTAGGGGTAGGGTTAGGAGTAGGGGTAGGGTTAGGAGTAGGGGTAGGGTTAGGAGTAGGGGTATGGTTAGGAGTAGGGGTAGGGTTAGGAGTAGGGGTAGGGTTAAGAGTAGGGGTAGGGTTAGGAGTAGGGGTAGGGTTAGGAGTAGGGGTATGGTTAAGAGTAGGGGTAGGGTTAGGAGTAGGGGTAGGGTTAGGAGTAGGGGTAGGGTTAGGAGTAGGAGTAGGGGTATGGTTAGGAGTAGGGGTAGGGTTAAGAGTAGGGGTAGGGTTAGGAGTAGGGGTATGGTTAAGAGTAGGAGTAGGGGTAGGGTTAGGAGTAGGGGTAGGGTTAAGAGTGGGGTAGGGTTAGGAGTAGGGGTATGGTTAAGAGTAGGAGTAGGGGTAGGGTTAGGAGTAGGGGTAGGGTTAGGAGTAGGGGTAGGGTTAGCTTTTTCCAGATTTTACCCTGAGTGAGACGGTTTGATTTGGTGAGTAAAGTTTAAGCTTTATTATTGATCAGAGCTCAATGACCAACAAAAATATTGATTTTCTGAAGTGAAGGATCTCTAATACCACACCAGCTGCATGCTCAAATCTGACTGGTCAGAAGTGGAGTAGGGTATATCTGCCTGTATCTCTTTCTGTATCTCCATCTGTATCTCTGCCTGTATCTCTGCCTGTATCTCTGTCTGTATCTCCATCTGTATCTCTGCCTGTATCTCTGTCTGTATCTCCATCTGTATCTCTGTCTGTATCTCTGTCTGTATCTCTGTCTGTATCTCTGTCTGTATCTCTGTCTGTATCTCCATCTGTATCTCTGTCTGTATCTCTGTCTGTATCTCTGTCTGTATCTCTGTCTGTATCTCCGTCTGTATCTTCACCTATATCTCTATATCCCCACCTGTATCTTCAGCTGTATCTCTGGCTGTATCTCTGGCTGTAACATGAACAGAGACTCAATAATCTAATATTTGTTATAAATAAATTCACATTGTTTAAAGAATCAGTTCTTCAAAGAGTCTTTAAAGCTTCTTACAAATAAAGATCATTTTCTCTCTCTCTCTCTCTCTCTCTCTCTCTCTCTCTCTCTCTCTCTCTCTCTCTCTCACACACTCACACACACACACTCACATACACACACACTTCATTCTGATCGGTTCACTGTAAAGAATACGAGACATTGTGCTTCTTAATCCTTAAACCTTTATGCTAATTTGACCTTTTCCTCCTCCAGACAGGTTCAGTGATAATTCATTAACACAACTTCCTGTACATCTGTGTGTATACGCGCACACACACACACACACACACACACACACACACACACACACGCACACACACACAGCTCTATTCTGCCCTAATTATTTTATTTACTAGCAATAAAATGCTATAACAGATGATCGACGCGGCGCAGAGCCAAATCGTCCATTTTATCTCCTATAAATTGTTTACAGTTTTTCGTGTTTGTTTCTGACTCCGATAAATTTCTTTCGCTCAGAAAATGTTTGCAGAATAAAATCCTAATGATGTGTTCATCACTTCAACTTTCATGCACTGAAACTCATCACAAGCAGCAGAGTAGTGTGTGTACTGAAAGAGGCAGATTTAATCATGAAGAGAAATGTGTGTGTGTGTGAGTGTGTGTCTGTGAGTGTGTGTGTGTGAGTGTGTGTCTGTGAGTGTGTGTGTGTGTGAGTGTGTGTCTGTGAGTGTGTGTGAGTGTGTGTGTGTGTGTGTGTATGTGTGTGTGTGTGTGTGTGTCTGTGAGTGTCTGTGTGTGAGTGTGTCTGTGTGTGTGTGTGTGTGTGTGTGTGTGTGTGTCTGTGTGTGAGTGTGTGTCTGTGAGTGTGTGTGTGCGAGTGTGTGTGTGTGAGTGTGTGTGTGTGTGAGTGTGTGTCTGTGAGTGTGTGTGTGTCTGTGTGTGTGAGTGTGAGTCTGTGAGTGTGTGTGTGTGTGTCTGTGTGTGTGTGTGTATGTGTGTGTGAGTGTGTGTGTGTGTGTGTGTCTGTGGGTGTCTGTGTGTGAGTGTGTCTGTGTGTGAGTGTGTGTGTGTCTGTGTGTGAGTGTGTGTCTGTGAGTGTGTGTGTGCGAGTGTGTGTGTGAGAGTGGGACCTGGATTACTGAGTTATCTGGATTAAATCGTTAATGATTTGCTCGGCTGGGTTTGGGTCACTCATTGCCATGACAACAGGTTTGCAGGCGTTCACCCTGTCATACAGACACAACACCGTGTACACGTCTGGATAAACTCCGCCCACTTTCACCTGTGACAGACCTGCTGTGTAACATTCACAACAAAACTATTTCAGATCTCATTATCATTATACTGATACCTGAGAGAGAGAAAAAAAGACAGAGAGAGAGAGAGAGACAGAAAGAAAGACAGACACACAGATAGAGAGAGAGACATGTCAGTAGGTAACTGCTGTTTTCCTTTCTCTTCTTTCTTCTTCTTTCAGAGTTGTCAGAGTCGCTCCCCTGTGCTTTACCTTTATGCCACTCTGTGTGTGTGTGCGTGTGTGTGTTTGTCAGAGAGACGTCTGTTGTGTTTGTGTGTTGACAATGTGTGTGTGTGACCTTTGTCTGAATGCCCATCCATTAGGGAACAGCAGGAGAGATAAGACCCTGCTAGAGCCCTGTGTGTGTGTGCATGTGATAGAGAAAGAGAGAGAGAGAGAGAGAGAGAGAGAGACTTGCTTTACATTCCTCTGAGCAGTGAGCCATGCACACAGACAGATAAGACACAGAGAGACTGTGTGTGTGTGTGTGCACTCACAGTGTCTTTAATGTCTCTGTACCAGTTAGCTAAAATTTTAGCCTCTGTCATTAGCTAGCTCATATTCACTAACCTTATCAAAACAGTGTCACAACTTTAACCAGTTGATCCACGAGTGAACCGTGTTCACCTCTCCCTTAGAACTCTATCAGAACCCACAACACACACATTCATGAAAGAAAGAAAGAAAGAAAAAGAAAGAAAGAAAGAAAGAAAGAAAGAGAAAGAAAGAAAGAATCAAATAAAGGACTCAAATGGGGAAAGAAAAAGGAATCAAATACGAATCAAACAGTTATTTGAACTTTATATTCAAGCTACAGATTCAAATACGAATCAAATTCACCTCAAATATGAGCTTGGAGCAGCAGTGTGTGTGTGTGTGTGTGTGTGTATGTGTGTGTGATTGACACAGAGACAGGCACCATCTGTTTGCTCTATACAAACACACACACACACACACACTGCAACACTTCCCAGCCTATAGGTTTTTTTCTATCAGTATTTGCATCTGCACCTCCATCCATCTCTCCATCCGTCCCTCAGTGTGTCTCTGAATGTTGGCGTTTGCTGAACTCTATCAGCGCTCAGATCTTTACTTTAGAGCCTTGTGTGTGTTTACGTTTTCTCTTCCTCTTTCACAGCCTTCTCCCGCTCTCCTGCTTCATCCATTTCCTCTATCCATCTTTCTCCATCTGCACATCCAGATCATCAATCTCTCACCCTGTCCTCCCTCTCGCTCTATCTACACACACAGACACACACACCGGCTTTGTCTGACACACTGTCTCTCTGTCCGACCCTCTCACACTTACACACACACACTTGCTCTTTATTTCTAGC